>NC_040043.1:10240146-10446543 GCF_003713205.1 Coffea eugenioides | reverse complement strand
ACACGCGCCGACCGTCACTGTAACACAAATTTTCCAATTTGCAACCCTACTTAGAAGGTACAAGGGCATTGCACGCCCAACCTGGCCACAGCCGTCCAAAATGTCTTGCACTTCAAATTTCTGAGCGAAGAAAGATGCCTACGCACATACAAGGCCGCAACACTTAACGGCAAAGCTGTTCATAATCGCGGGTGGGGCGACAGGGATTTTGTGATAGCCTGCGCCGTCACAATATTCGTCCAAAATCCAACTCCAACAGCCGTGCGATGGGCAGGCTCCATCGCTACCGGCCTCCGCGTGATGAAGAACACTCGCAACAACTGCTGGTTGATCGGAAAAGCCACATATCACACATTTTCCTTGCACAGGGGGTAAATGTTGCAGAATCAATGTCGACAATTACTTGTGCTTATTTTGCCCTAAGTCCTCATTTGGTTTATACATATATAAAAATGGCTGAATTGGTTCTACATTAATGCACAGGAAGTCTATTCAATTTATCCTAGAGGGTCGTCAGTCGAAATTATGGAGTGGTGGAAGAGGCTGCCTCGTAAGGTGGCCGCGAAAGTTGTTAGTGCTGGGTTTGGGGATTTTCTGAGCCACTTGCCCGTGGCCGATAGAGATAGGAAGTTGCCTGTCGCACTTGCGGAGCGATGGTGGGACTCAACAAACTCCTTCCATTTGCCTTTCGGAGAGATGACACTGACACCCTTGGACTTCACCTGTATAACCGGTGTTGCAGTGGGCGGCTTGCCCATTACGTGGGATTACAATGTTAGGGAAAATGCCAATTACATCAAGGAGCAATTGGGTTGGGTGCCAGCTTTTGCTTCTGCCGGTGCCATCAGAGTTACCGATATATTGTCATTCTACAAAGACAAGGCGATTGACGAGAACGACGACGTCCAGCTGGCACATCTGACTAGAGCTTTCTTTCTATACATGCTTGGCCGCACTTTACTTAGCAACACGGCCGAAACAATTCACCTGTGCTGTCTGCCAGCGCTGGAGGACGTAGATCGTATAGGGGATTATAACTGGGGAGGGGCGGGGATGGCAACCTTGTACAGATTTATGTCCGCCGTCTCCCGACGCCTGACGAAAAGCCTAGGCGGCTACAGCTTCGTTTGGGAGGTAAGTCCAGATTTGCCTTCACTTTGTGTCAATTCGACATTTCCATGTTCCGTTACATAAACTTTTCTAGCAGTTAGTGTTCATCTCGAACGGTGGACATAATTTGTACGACCACGTGTAGGTGTGGGCTTACGAAATTCTTCAGTTAAGTCCGTATAAACTGAAACGGGACGAGAGGGACGTATTGCCCAGAATGTGGCGATGGCGCTCGTGTAATAGAGCCAATCGACTAGCACCGTCTACGGTCGAAAATTTTCGCCGCGCAATTGACACCATTGACCCGGAAAACGTTAGTTCCCCTACTTAGAACATCCAATAGCTTCTACCGCCTAAGTGTTAACAGTTGTTATGAATTTGTTCCGCCTGTGGAACAAACCAATGTTACATCGCTTGTTAATTGTGTGTCATAGGTGAACTGGCTGCCCTTCCCTGCAATGGCATTGCCCAGTCGGTATCTCAAATCCAAGGAACTAACTGCAACGAGATTGCTTTTGGATGGCCCCATGGGAAGATTTTACTACCTGGGCGAGAGGGTTATTAGGCAGGTGTATGCAGGTGTATGTGCAAAGCAACCTCCCCATCGGCCATCAGATATGTACAGCACTGATACAATTTCGGGAAACATGCTACATGATGTGCTTCGTGGACTGCCCATTGCAAGCCTATACCCAGATCCCCCTCCATATGCTACGTATGAGGAGTTTGTGTGCAGCAGGCTAATGAGACCAATGACTTCCTCCACGTTGGCACCCAGTGGGAAGGAGTGCGTAATTCATATATGTGACCAGTTGCCACTAAGTGAGGCCACAACACCGTCACTGAAACATCCAATTAATTACCCTCCCTGGTCTGTGTTGTGCATACAAACTGATGGATCACTGGAGCAAGAGGGCATTCACAGAGTTGGTGGCGATGTAATAGGGTTGCCTCTTCCATGTGCTGTTGGTGATGTGGTATGGCATTCTTCGCCCTGTACTTAACCCGCCATTTAATTTGCGCAATTTGTGTACAATTAATACAGCCATCTGTGTTGTTTCCGCTTAGGTGCCTAGACACTGGTACGAGGACCTGCTTGTTCAGTGCATGGGCCTGAGAAAGAAAGTCTTAGAAAAAAGTGCAGAAATATTTCGTTTGGCATCCAATGTGTCGGACAACACACAAGTGGTGGACCAAAGGCTACATCAAATACAGGTAATTTTGGAAAGTGCATTGAAGCTCCAAAAGGGGACAGGGAAACGCTGCCTTCGCGGTGAACTTGGTGGCCGGAAATCCTGTGTTTGTAAGCGTCCCAACACAAGTGCCGGGACGCAGACATTTACGGATGAGCTTGGTAGAGCCAAAGCTCACGAAAGTCAGGGAATTCATAATGCCAAAGACTGAGCACCCATGGCCCCAAACCGCAAACAAGGTTGTGTAGCCGGAGGAATGAGTATGCAAACTTCTTGGTACTGCCCACCAACAAAGCTAAGCTGTGAGCAATCGCCACGTGTGTTGCGTAATTCTGATACAATTTTAAACTTGAACACGGAAAATGTTAACAGTTGACAGATAATTCCCACAACTAATTTATAGCCCTGTTCTTATATTTCGTCTGTCCCAGATTGTTCTTCACCTACAATTCAAGTTTGCAGTGAAATTAAATATTTACAACAAAACAATTTAAATGGAAGTTGTTGTTATTATAAATCTATCACATTTAATGCATTACAATTTTCGAACTTATTTATATGAAATGACGGAAAAGCCTTTTGTATGAATGCAACTCCAACAGAAGAATATGAGTTCAAGTTTGTGCAAACTAGTTACTTGAAATATTGTACTCCATTCGAAATGTACAAATGGTGTAAAAAAAATTAATCGTTTTCAGCTCTGTTTCGTTACTTTGTGCACAAGACACATTTCCCTTTTTCTTTCACTTCAACAACTTCCTCTGCAAATTTCCGAGACTAAGCTCCTACTGCAGCAACATCCCTATCTATAATTACATAATATATATAATTACTAATTAACTAATATTTTACACAGTTATAACGTATATAAGATTAAATTAAATCATTTTGCAACCTTATATGCATAATAATAAACATATTTATTATTATATGAATTATTAATCTTACATACACATATATATTGTAAGGGCTAATTTCAGAAACATCCCCTGAATTAGCTTGTGGAAAAATGGGAAAACGGATGATTTATGGAGAAAAGGCATAAAGAGCTGGTGTTTTAGTGCAGACCTGGAGTACTTTTTTTACCCGATACATAAGCAGGGTCAAAAATTCACTGCGCTAGTTAACCAATTTTTCATATATAAACAAATTTACTAAAATTAAAATAGCGTGTTTCAAAGTTGCGCTTCTATTTCGAAGTCAACTACTCTTAAACAGCTACTGCTTAATTCATATAATGGAACAAACCCGTAAAGAACTGGTATATTATAGCAAACAATTTTTGTTGTTTACTTTAAAATATTTCATTTACATTAAATAATTCAAAAAATGCTAGTTTTCCTTTCGTAAAGATGTTTCTGTAACGGCTTTTGAATTTTATTTGCAAATTTTTATGAAAATTAAATGATTTATAATAAAAGGTTCATACAAAACGTGGTACTTCATTCATGTAATACAGAGAAGGCATAAAGAGTTGGTACTTTATGGGATATTTCCTTTTTAAACTATTCTGAACATATATTACGTAGATAACCTACCATTTTTTTTTACATAACAAATTACTGTACCATTTTTTGAATGGCATTTCAAAAACATTTCTAACTGAAACAGCACCCACAATAATGGCACAAAAAAGGTGCCTTACTCCCTAATCCAGCTTTACTTCATGTATTACTCTCACAGTTTGTGTTATTGTTGTTAGGCTTCATTAATCACTGTACATTCCTTTTTCTCCGACTAAACGGTAATAATAAACCCCAACATCAGTAATAAATCCCAAGTTCATACCATATATTTGTAATTTTGGCCTTCATGATGTCAGCTAAGGGACCCAATAACTCAAAGGCAAGGGAGGTCAGTCAAATTTTGACAACTTCAGGGGGTGCCAGTGAAAGTGTCACAAATTTCAGGGGAGGTTTCTTAAATTATCCCTAATAAATATATTACAAACCACATTGTAATTGATAGTTATTGGCTAATTAAATATGTTGGTACAAATGTATTACTAAAGTTACTCGAACTAATTAATAATTTCTATTAGTAAATATGTATAATTAGTAGTATAATTCATAATATTAATTATATTACATAAATTAATGTACATATATAATACATATAACTAATAATACCATTGTTATTGGTGCACTGAAGAGACGCATAAGCATTGTGAGCAATGAAAATAGATGGGGAGAAACAGAAGTTACTGTTCCTACACATGAATGGAACGATGGGCAAAAGAAAAGGCGTTGGGCCTTATGGTCATTGGTTAGGATAGCAAGCCGAGGAACAAACAGCCCAATCGTAAAAGCAGTTTATAGCAGCAGCGTACGGCACCAGTTTACAAAAGCTGGGCAACTGAAGCTGATTCCCAGGTAGCCACTTCGGAAAACGTCTATCCCACGAAGAGATTTTGCGCAACATACGATTCCACTTAATTTCGTATTTACAAAAAAAGGAACAAGTTTGGCTCGTCTAATAAACAATTTGTCAACTACTTACTCTCCTATTAACCAAGTGCAGTAGCGGTATTTGCTACAGCAGTGCTTACGACGCAACCTTGACAGTCATGCATCTTGTGATCCTTCTGTGCATGACCCCTTCGGTGGAACTACAATGACTTACCCATCTACACCTAGCAACCTTGAATAATCTTCACCCCACCGATACATAACAAAACACAATCCCTAAAGCCGGTGTTGCTCTATAACCTGTCTGTCGTCACGGCTGCTACTTCCATGCACAACCATACCATCTCTTTCAACCTCTGCATTTCACACCTAGAAGAATATATAATAGGATTTACACACGCAACGGCAGTGAAATAAGAACAACAAAGCCATTTACCAACAGGTACTGCATCAGTACAATGACTGTTTACAACCTTTCAGTGGCTGTGGTGATAACAGCTTACAATGGCCCATGACACATTCAAACTTACATTATTTACACTTCAATGGTAACGAAATCAAATTTTTTTAAACAATATACCCAGCTTTCCCCGCATTCACGAATACCTTGTAGCCTTCTCATGCGCAAGACAAATTAATGCGAAGGAAAGATACAAACCCTTCCCCTTCTACAATTTCGTACTTGTTTCATGGAAAGACTACTCTTGCACCTCGACTCACCAAAACCTGCCTTATTTATTGCGTTACTGCAAACCGAAGCATCACAACAGTAGTGCCTCATCTTTCTCCTGGACTTCTTTGTTGGCCACCTGTGTCCCTTCCACCGCTACCGAATGGTTGTGGTACAAATGCTTGTCCTCTCCATTCGCCTGAGTCGCTGCAGCCCGTACCAATTTCAAATGATTTTTCCAGCGAGTCATCCAAACAGTTTTCCATATAATCATCATCAACTGCTGTGTTGTGCGAATTCTTTTTGTATGGGCATGTTCGTTGGTTGTGGCCTGCCTGCAATCTTCAACCCATATATCACATGTCAAATCATTTGTGACTGCAAGTAATCACGTTAACCGAGCACAGTGCTAACATTACACCACTTCAACTTTCTTGCATTGCCAATAACTTTGTATACTTTGTATGCACTTTTAATTATGTGTTTATTTACTACTGTTGTTAATAAGAACGAAAAATACCCACTTCTTCATTATTACCTTCGCTGTCCACTTCATGTATTTTATCAATTAACTACTGTATAACTACGTATGCAATTCCGATAGTACCTGCAATGACCACACTTTCTTTTCTTCTTTGCTTCTGCATGCTTGTGATCACCTTTACACCGGGACACCCTAGGATCTAACAGCCCGAATGTTCTTCTACTTCTATCGTTCCTCACTCTTGAATCCATTGCAAATCCATCTCCCCCATATCCCCTATCAATCCACTTCTCCTTTAGGTCCACAGAATGCTTGTCAAACATCTGTTGCAGGTCATTAAACGCATCATCCATGTAGGAGGCATAGTAACACATAGTATTACAGCTGGACTTTAAAGTGCCATATCTGGCCATTTGTGTCAGCTGTTCGTCTGCAACAAATTCTTTCATTCCATTATTACTACAGTGAACTCCCTTTGTCCACCGCTTCGAAATGCATGCTTCTGGGATCCTGTTCATTCCTTCTACCACCATCACGCGAAACATGTGAGCACAAGGAATCCCCTTTGACTCGAATTTCATGCAAGAGCAGATTAGCTTCTCCATTGACCTATCATAATCCACCCTCCAACTTATTTCGTGTCCACCATATTTCGAGTAATAATATGTACGATTCCCTCCATCCTCGCTCCAGCCCTCAGAAATTAGAAGTCCTTGCCTGTTCAAATGCTTCCTCACCATGAAGAACACATTCCTTGTAAACACCTCCGCTGCGCTCCCCTCTAATTCGGGCAGGATTGTGGTTAAGACTGGTTTTGTGTTTTCGCTTGTGTGAACTGCTTTGCTCTCGGTATGTCGAAGCCATGCTATTGCCAAATCAAAACTTCTAACGAATTCATATAGTCGCATTTTTTCATTCAAGTACTCGTTCAAAAAAGCATTCATTTTCTCACACCTTTGAGTACTTCTCATACCTGCAAAAAAATGACCGCGTAAATAGGCCTCTGCCCATAACCTTCTCCTACGGTACAATTTCTTCACCCACTCATTCTCTACCACCCCACATTCATTAACCAACCTAGCCCACCGATCCTCAAACTCAAGAGTGCTACACTTTCTCGCCATCAGGTTATAGAACCTGTTATTAAACTCCTCGCAGCGAATATTACTCCGTGCATTTCTATGCAAGTGCCACGAACATAGCCTGTGACAAGCATCCGGGAGAAGATTCTTTATAGCTCTTCTCATTGCACTGTCCCCATCTGTCATCACTGCTACTGGCTTTCTACCTTTCATAGCCTCTACAAATGTACTTAGCACCCATTCATATGTTTCAATCCTCTCATCTGATAGCAGTGCACAGCCAAAAACAGTACTGTTCAAATGGTTGTTTACCCCTGCAAGTACAACTAGTGGCTTGCGGTATTTATTTGTTTTGTATGTTGTATCAAACACCAATACATCTCCAAATACACTGAAGTCCGCACGAGATTTAGAATCTGCCCAAAACAACATTGCCAATCTTCCTTCGTTATCTACATGATATTTATAAAAGAACATGTCATCGGCATCCTTCTTCGCTGCCAAGAACCCAAGTGCCCCTTCTGCATCGCCATTAAAAATATCTTTTCTACGTTCCTCGTCCATTCGGTTATACAAATCCTTAATGCAAAATCCCACGTTACTATACCCTCCGGCTTTGATAACAAAATGTTTCATTATCTGGCATATTCTGGCCCCAACCAACTTTAGACTTTTTGCCTGCGCATATTCTGCATCGCTCACTTTTCTATGCGACCTAATGTGTTGCACACTTGCCTCTGATGCCAGCGGGTGATTGTGCTCCATAATGAAACGTGTCACCACATACTTTACCGATTCTATGTCATATTTCACGCGAAAGCAAGCCCCACACCCGGTTCTTGTGATTGGTTTTGCTTCTCTTTTCCGGTCTTCATAATTAAACCACTTTTCATTCCTGTAACCTTCACAGCAACATACCCATTTTCTAAATCTTGAAATGCCATCTGCATCTCGTTTGGCATTACTTTTACGAATCCCAAATCCGCTTAGTTTCGCATACAAATTATAGAATTCCCCAGCTTCTTCTTCCGTGTCAAATGTTAATTTCATTACGTCATCCACGCCTATTGCGCCCACCAATTCATCTGCCTCCTCATCTTCGTGTCCTCCTATTGAACCACCGCTTTCTTCAATGAATGTGTCTCGGTCACACTCAGGTTCTTGGTTAAGGTCAAATGACCTTAACCTGCCGCAAACATCCAACGCCATTTGATTAATTCTCTGTTTCCTGCACCATGTCATGAGTTGAGTTTTAAGCGCCCCATCCTGCCCCATAGTTACAACCCCTGTGTGGTTGTTCAATGTTTTTTCTAACCATGGTCGCTTAACATTTTCTTTTCAGCCTCCCCATATGCTTTCGTTTGTAACATAAATACTGCTCGTCTACTAATGGAACAAAACATATATACACGATCATTTCAGTTAACAAACCATACTTTACCTCACAACTTTCACAAAATGCACCCGATAAACATTACTCTCACATTCATATACACAGTTTTTATAAGTGTGGCTGATGCAATTATATCAACCTTTAGCATAAAATACCACTATCGACATGCATTTTCATTAACACCCACAAACTCAACCTCTACTGTGTGTTTCTTTAATTCTTTTCACATAAGCATTCGCAATGCAGTATGGGGGCCATTATCCATGTCCACACGGCCATCCAAATCACTCTGTTTTAAGACTTTAGTCCTGTTACAACGTCTTCTTCACGTCTTCACTCATTTCTGCTTAATTTCCTTTACACAATTTAATACAAATTAGAGGACCAACATTTCTTACGTACGTACACAAAGCTCGGTGCACAAACAAACTACGATAATATCCCGGTTTCGTTTCATCTTTGTTCGAAGACGCAGGGTCTTACACCCCGTATTTCGTATTCCTTATTCCTCTATCATTGCCTCTTACAAGAACTGTAGAAATCACCCTACTAGACGTACTTTACTCGTTATTCTAATCCATTTTTCAAAGTTGTGGACAAAAGTACTCACCTTTGATTTCTCTGCTTCTGTTCCACGCCGCTGCAGTCTGTCACCACAGCTTCGGAAGGGCCTTCCTCAGATGTATCTACCGTCACCGCCTGCGCCTGAATTTACGCCAGTAGACACCACCTCTTTACCAAATTTTTGCCTACCATTCCGACCTCGCCACCTGTCTTCAAACACACGCATCACCGCGGGCCCCAACATGGCTCTGTGTTTAGTACCTAATACGCTTCCTCTTCGGTGGCCCCACCATGGCTTTGTTTAGTACCGCTTACGCTTCGTCTTCGGTGTTTTATACAACAGAACCGACACCGGCGTGTTAATTTTTATGCTTTCCGATAAATTATTTTTTTTTCAAGGAAATTGGGTTCTCCTAACTGTCTGATGGACGAAAGCCGTAAAGAGCTGGTCGTTTATAAGACAACCGTTTTAACTACATTTTATCCCATAACCCAACATTTGTATTTAAGGCACGTTGGGTACTCTGTCATTGTAATGGTTGAAAGGCACAAAGAGCTGGTCTTTTACTCACCAACGGGTTTAATTGCATTTCATCCGATAAATCAGTCTGTCTTTATGGCACCTTGGGTATTATGTTGTTGTAATGGAAAAAAGCCAAGGGGAGATGAAACTTTTGAACTGAGACACACGTTTGAATATAATAATGGTCCTCAAAATGGATTTAATCTTTAGTTGTAGTCCAGGAAAGCCGTAAAGAGTTGGCTGTTTATTCAAAAATGCATTTAAATATGATATTCCGTTGTTAAAATGCATTTAAAATGCAATCGCTAACATTTGTATTCAACGAAAATGGGTTATTCCGTTGTTATTATGGACGAAAGAGTTGAAAATTGGGGTTGTTTTAATAAAGTTACGGGTTTATTTTTACTCCTTAGCCCATTATATTTATGTTAATTCCGTTTCACCCCAATGCATTTCCAGCTTGTGCAGTACGCTACATTTCCAATGTCCAAACCGCGGTTATAGGTCATCACTTCCTTTTCTGGAATTATTCCCTTTCGTCGTCCGTACTTGTCAGGTGCAACGTGGAGGCTTCTTTGCCATATTATTTGCTTTCCACACCTGTCTTCCAACTTTGTGAATACACTACAGAAATTACCTTTCTTTCATGCAAATCGGAGAAAACAAAATCGAGTGTTCAATCAGTCAACTGTCAAATCGGAACTATTTTCTTAAAACCGTTCGGGTCAAGACAATTGGAGCCAACCACTTATGCAGACCCTATTTCAAGACAATTGGAGCCAACCACTTATGTAGACCCTATTTTCATGGCAATCAGCACACCAATTTTGACTAATAGCTAATGATTTGACTTTTTTTTATTCTCGTGAATGGCGGTTGAATAACATGAAGATTGGCGCACATTTCCATTTTCATGCACTCTATCTTAGGTTATGTTTGGATTGCATTTTTTTGAATTTTTTGTAGAAAAATTATTGTAACGATTTAATATATGTGAGATAAAAAACTGATTGAAAAATATATTCACGGAAAACGTAGCAATTTTTCTTTTGAAAATTGCTTTCCAAACAAGGCCTTAGATTAGCCAATGATGAGATAAAATCACAACTCACTTTTCCTTTCTTTTTTCCCTATTTTTCCTTTATTTTCAAAATTTCCTCCAACTTCCTTTACATAAAAACTTCTTGTCACTAATATATCAAAAATAAAAACGTCTTGCAATATTAACATCTTGATCTTAAAATTATGAAAAACTTAATATCAATGAATATCCTGTACTCTTAACAAAATGTTTATGTTCATTGTCTACATCTTTCAACTTTAAATATTAGTCAATTACTCTTAAAATTTGGTCTATATATTTAAAATGTCTTTATGTTTTAATTAAGATGACAAACTTAATAGTGTAATCAAATATTATCATTTACTCAATTGTTGCATTTTATTTTTATTATATACAATAATTTTTTAAAAATATTAATAATTATTAATGACATATTTATGACATCATGAGTCAATTACGATTAGCCCAACAATTGAACTAATGACCTGTGATCCATTCATTTTTTCAGTTTAACGAACGGTTTGGGTTTCAAAACCTTGGTATTTTGTAAATTTTTTTAATTAATTTTTTATCTTGCATATATTATATAACAAAAAGTACAGTATTGCTCCAAAAAAAATTCAAATAACTTTCTATCCAAGCACACTATGGTTTGTCCTTCTCATGAGTGGACGGAACAAATTTTCTATTGCTTTTGATCCTTTTTTGTTTTAGTTTATTACATATGCTGATATTTCTAAATTTCTGTATGACAGCACTCAAAAGATCAAAAGAGAGGATCAGCAAAATCAGAAAACATTATGGATTTCAGTCTTCACGGTTTACAGTTTACCCGTGAAAGGACAGCTGACCTTGACTTACTATTGACTTTCATTCCGGAGCCAATCTCTCCTAGAAAACCTATTCTAAACTTCTGCCTCTGTTACCCAATCTCAGATAATTTCACTACCCTTTATGATCAAGTCTCTGAAGTAATATATCTGAGCTGAAACAATATCAAAATATCATGTCCTATTTAGCAAATGAGTTTTTTTTGGATATTTTTTTAAAATTTTATTATAATTTATTGTAGTAGTTGTAAAAAAAAATTTTAAGATGTAAAATATATATTTTTGTTTACTTTTTCCTTTTCCTTTTCTTTCCTCTGCACTTCTTCTCCCTCACCTCACCACTTGCCGGCCGTCAGCGCCGGAACCTCAGCTGTTGACCAGCGCCGGCTGCAAAAGTTTTTTTGCCTTTCTCTTCTCCCTCTCCCTCTCCTTCTTCCTCCCTCTCTCTTCTCCTCCCCTCCCCTCTCCCCCTATCCTCTCCTCAACGCCGCCCCCTCTCGCTGGCCTTCCCCTCCCTCGCCGCCCTCCTCCTCCCCCTTGCGCAGATTGCACGACCAGATCCGGTGACAAATCAGAAAAGGATAAACCTCATAATAAGATTTAAACTTTGACCAGTGACAAATGAGCACGCACTTGGTGATAAACAATAATGCATAAAATTTTAATGGAGTCATCATTTCCGACACCAAAAGTTAATATTAACATTTATTAAAAGGAAAACAGATATGCCCTCTGATTGAAGAGTTTAGTTGCTTGACTTGCCGCTCTCTTAGTTTTTAAGTCAGTGCAAAATGCATACATTTACTACTTCTAAAAGGATTGCTGAAAAATAGTTGAGAATCTGGTAATTACTGAAGTTAGTTCTTCAGTAGCCATACAAATTTGACACCTAAAATGGAATTTAGGAAATGGACAAACAACAAATGTAGCTACAGTATCTCCAAGCCATTTGTCCAAATTTCTGATTGGATTTCTCAATTTTTGAAAAATAAGTTTTTCATATATAATATTACAGTAATATACAAACAAAAACAACTCCAAAAACACCATATCCATATAATATATCAAAAGTAACTCCACATATTAAAAAAAAAAATACACCACCACCCATCACTCTCTACCACCACCACCACCACCTTACTGCCACCATCCGACACCCACGATCATGTTGTAAATAAAAGAGATATTTCAAAAGATTTTGTCCAATATCAAAAAACTAAAGGGACTTCTCATCATTTATAATGCGCAGTTTGTTATTGGACTTGTGTTAAATTGGTAACTAGTGTGGACTCACACGCATGAGAGAGAAGTTGAATTGGGCTATTTCAGTACAAACTGACGGATTCCCCCCCTCCCGGCACGTGGGTTAAACGCGGCCCAAGTGAGTTGTACTACGATCAAGAATAAATTTTACTTTATATTTTATAAATCAAAATTTGACTCTTTCTTGAGAAGATAAACTTTTATTTCATCGGTTATGAAGGTCTGGTACATTTCATAACGTTCTCTTTTAACATTACTATCTCTGTTAACATAAATTTAATGTTACTTTCGGTTACACGAAATAAATTAAATGTTACTTTCAGTTTCATAGAAAATTAGCCACATTTTTTTTATATTATCAGATATTATTTCTCACCAACATACACTTTCTGCTGCCTATAAATAGCAGTTGTGCTCCCACTTTAGAGACATATCAACACTTGATAGTGGAGACCTTCTTGCCAGCTTTCTTGCTCTACTTCTCTTCTTCTCCTTCTTTCCCTTTCTGCTGGATTTAACCGACGCTTGCTAAAATTCTTATCCTTCTTGTTATAAATAAGAAGAAGGCTTGTTTAATTCTAGAAAAACATTTCAACCTCACGAAATAGTTTCTTAGACAGTGTTTTTAAGCACGACTCAAGTTACATTTTATTAGTTTAGTTAACGTTATTTTTGGCTATTTTTGACTACAGACCCTCCCTTCTCTCTCTCTCTCTCTCTCTCCACCCCCAATTCTCCCTCCCCTCCACTGACCACAACCTTCCTGATCACGACCAAATTTGATCGCGACCAAAAGCCGCGACTCATGGCTTCTGGTAGCGAACAAGGAGGTCTCAACTAGAGTGGTGGCTAGAGTCGCAGCCACCACCCGCGAGTGGGAGAGGGGTTTGGGATTGGGGGAAAGGAAGGGAGAGGGGAGGGGGGAGAAGGGAGAGGAAAGAGGGAGGAGAAGGAGGAGGAGGAGGAGGCGGGGGAGGAAAGAGAGGAGAGGAGAGAAGGAGAGGAAAAGAAAGGAGAGGACAAGGAAAGGGGTGGTGGTGGATTGTGTAAAATTTTGAAAAAAAAAACAATATCCCAAAAAAGTTATAAATTATAAAAATATCCCAAAATATATTTTAAAAATAACTCTAAAAATAATCCAAAAAACATTTACAATAAAAGTTTTTCATATACATAACTACAGTAAAATTTTTGAAAAACACCCCTAAAAATAGTTAATCCAAACAGAGCAGACTGGTCTTTGGTTGTGACTCCAAGACCCGAGCCATAATGAGTTTTATACAATGGCACTTTTTTTAAAAAAAAAAAAAAAAAACTCCATCATCTTTTAAAGAATGTATATAAACTGGGAAGAGGGTGCCAAAGTATGGTCGTCCTCCATGTCTTTCTCACGTGCGGGTTGTACGTGAGAGTAGCCCATGAGATGGCATATGCGTCCCTTGTTCTTTTCTTGTTTCTTGGAACAAAAAAAAACCATCAACCGCTTTTTGTCCTTGGAACCTTACGACAATTATTGTGTCTTTACTGATGACCTTATAGAAAGCCACGATGCTTTTTATGGAGCTGTTAAAAGTTGGGTAATGATGATTAGCTTCCTATTACAAGTAGATAACGAGATACCAGAACTTAAATGAATTACTGCAGCCTTATCGAAAGGCATGATGCTTTTTATGGAGCTGTTAAAAGCAGGGTAGTCTGTTTGGATTGTGAATTATTAGAGATATTTTTACTGTAGCACTTTTTATGATGTGATGTATGTGAGATAAAAGGTAATTGGGAAGGTAAAAAGGTGTATTGAAAATTGTAATGATGATGTAAGCAAATAAATTTGGGGAAATAAAACCCAATCCAAACAAAACCGATGATTAGCTTCCTATTATGAGTAGCTAACGAGTTGCCTGAACTTAATTGAGTTATCGGTGCTTCCTTCGGGTACACAGCCAGCTATATGTTCGTTGGCTATTCTGCCTTCGGCCGCCTTGATGATTCCTCGATTTTGTGGCGCACGAGCGCTCTTTGCGTCTTTTCATGAAGCTCCTTTGCCCACCTTTTCGTCATGCATAGGGATGGAACGTACCATTTTCATTCGTATCCTCATGCAAGCTTCTACCCTTATACATTCCTCTCCAGCGGCTCATTTTTCACCTGTTTCTCGGCCTTCCCTGGTTTTCCTACACTTTTTGGACTGTTAGCATCAATGTCGATATACTCCCTGTTGCTGTTGGCTGGAAGAGGTGTTCGTTATTTTTCGCTTTAGCCTTCTTTTATCATCTTTTATTTCTTATTTCGTGCTAATCCAGGTTTTGATCTTAATCAGCCCATTCATCTACCAATTTGCATTCGGTTTGACTTGTTTACTGGTTAGCAAGCTTGGTTTCTATTATTATATTGCTTTGCCATGGTGTCTGCTATTTAAATGGTTTTCGTTAGCTCTGTGTCGGCTGCTTAGGTGGTTATATAGTGTGCATTGTGTTTGTCAACTTGTTCCTTCAATTGTTCTTTGTTATTTCCTGCTGGGTTTTGCCTCTTACAGAAAATGTCATGCCTTTTTCCACTGAAACTCGCTTTTATAGATGAGTCCTTGCTGTTTTATATTATTTGTGCCTTTTCTCCCAGTTGAGCTAAGAAATCGTACTTATGTCTTTTACATTTATATTGGCTGTTCTACGCTCGAAGTTTATATGCAGATGTTGGATTCTTTTTCCTCTGTTTCGCATGGACGCCGCATTTTGTGTGTTTCTTCCCTTTCTTGAATGCAAATTGTGTGCTGCGTCTCCTGGAGTTGTATGTACTCTCTGCTCTTCAACCTGTGTAAGCTTTTCAACTTGACCTCCATGCTCATTCAATTTTTTTGCCCAATTTGTTTAGCCTGTTCTTTTTTTCCCCCTGCAAGCTACCCTGCTTTTTCTGCTAGCTTTTGCCGCTCCTTTCTTGTTGGCATTGTTTCGGTCACCTCGATTGCATAATTTGTCTGCTAGCCTGTCGGTCTTGTGGTGTTGTGCTGTTGTCGGTGTTGTTTAGCTTTCGTGTCTTGTCGATGTTATGGTGTTTTTTTGCTGCTTGCTGACTTATATCTGGGAGCCGGTGAACTGTTTAATTTGGCCGTCCCAGCTTAATGGATAGAAATGCCAAGCGTCGGCAGCGTTATGCAGAAATGCCACGGGAAAAGAAGGATGACCTCTTGCGGCGCCGCAGGGAAGCTAATGCTGCAAAGAAAAAAAATATGGCCCTTGCTCCTTCGGGTCCTGGACCTACAGCTCGCCTCTCAAAAAGAAAACGCGGAGCTGATGTCTAGGAAGCGGCTTCACCAGGCATACACAGAGGTGTTCGTGTTTCTGCTGGTTCTGATCAGCCATGTAGTGCCTATCGTGCTAATGTTGGAACCAGCCAGTGTCCACCTCCTAAACAAAGTTCTTTTGCTGGTCCTGCCAATGTTACTTTGGGTGGTCATCGAGCATCTTTACCAGGTTCTGTATCCATTGAGTTGATGTTTATCTGTCTGGTGTTTCGGCTCTCATACAATTGCCTGTTGTGACAACGCCATCCACTAACGAAAATCCACTTACCAAATCAAATTCTCTCCTGCTGAAAAAGTTACCCCCAACACGCGAATGCTTCCAAACATTCCTTTTTTCTAACCTCAATGTCTCCGTACTCACTCCTAACGAGCTACCAAAGTGCATGTCAAAGGTTATAGGACAAAAAATACAAATGTGCTTACATTTGCAATATATATTCTGTAACCCTGTTAAGAATTCAAAAACAAACACGGTCAGCTAAATAATTTCTCTGTACAACAAATCTATTTTTAAATAAATGCTTGCTGTCCTCTCAACCTGGGCATACTTACAACGTACCACCGTGCGCAAGCACGGTGAACATCTCTTAGTTCTTGGAATTCATCTAACTCAATAACCTCCCTCTCGTTACTCTTCCTAGTTTCAGTCATGCAACTTCTTTTCCACTATTTTTGTTCCTTAGTTATGAGTTATTCTCCATTTCATTGCGGAAATGTACATTTCTTGCAGTCAGCCACATAATCACTTGTCCTATACTTTACCTCAAAACAAACTACTATTTGCAACAAAAATTTGACCCAAAGGGGTAAAGTCTCCTTTCCTATTCCACTAATCATGGCAGGTTAGACTCCAACCGACCCCATTTCCCCGTTCTGCCTTTGCATAGTAACATGATGTACTAAAAGAAAATATATACTTCTCCAACAATCAACTTTTATTAGTGAAGGCACCTCACTAATTCTCACCTTTAACCAATAAAATACTTCTTGCAACAAGAATTATTGATTATTATTCCTAGTTAAACATTTCCAGCGTGATAAAAGACAACATTCATAGTCAATACCATTAATAATAACTGCACATACAAAGAAGATTCGTCATCAAAACTATATGCAGAGTGCAAAAAGAAAGTGAGAAAGAGGGGTACTGTGGTCTTTCTGCATCATACCTCAGTTCTGACCAGTGTTGCAAACGAATCGAACCACTCGTGAGCAACTCAAGCCAAAGCTTGACTCGAATTTGGTCAACATCGAGTTTAAGCTGATCAAGTCAAATTCGATCTCAAAGATATTCAACTCGTTAGCTCGTGAGTCGGCTCGATTATGTATATATTATTTTTCATTTTAATAGTAAAATTACATATATATTCCTAATATTTTATTATTTGTTAAGAAAATTATTATTTTATTTATTTTTTATTTTTTAAAATAAAATATAATTATTTTTTATTTATTTAATCTCAAGCTCGGGCTGTTACATTGAGAACTCTTCGAGTTCGAACTCGATAAAATTAAGTCGAGTTTGATTCGATTAGGACAAAACTCACTTCGTTTACAACCCTAATCATGACCATCCAAGATGCTTTGAAACTGAAAACGGAGGCCCAGCTGTCGAAGTGGGTGAAGGGTTATGGTTAGGTGGAGGAGTTGCACCGTTAGCTGAATTTTTGGCTTCCAATCTAATGGCATAAAGCCTCAGAATCTTCTGGTTCTTGGCACTACAAACCATGCATAAAAGACCAGAACATATGTTGAAATGCATCATAATCGGGCGTTTAAAGCACCGTCGATCTTGTTTCAGGCATTCATAAGGTTAGTTGCATGAGGAAGTGTCTTTTGACGACTACAGTAAAGTGCACTGATTCATGAACATCGTTCAAATGCCCAAGAAAGATCCGCTAATGTGATCAACTGAATAAAGATCAGATTGTCGAGTCTAAGACAGTTGATGAGTTGAAAATTGACAAATCAGATTTGCTAAATTTTAACTTCTTCGGTTTTGTTTTCCCTGCTTCCTCTCAACTTTTCTTTTGCATCCATCCCCGATATGCCTCGTTTTAAAGGCCTTTTATAGAGTAGAGACCTTTAGTCTTTGGAGCCAAGTGGGGATGAAACTCATATTTTAACTAATGAATTGATGATGATGCAGGTATCTGACAGTTGACTGGTCTAGTACTTCTAATGCCGAATGGAAGCTCATGGTTTCACTGCTTAATTGATATCCAGAAAATAATCACTGACATCAATATTCCACTTAGAGATGCAAATGCTGAATGAATACAGAGGGAAAAAGGAACAATTTTAAAAAGGGAAGAAGACAATCAAGATATTGCAGTTTCTATAACATTATCTTAGCCTGCAAAAATCGTGTAAATCGTGTCTCTTAACAAATTTACAAAAAACAATATGCATCCTTAACTAGAAGACCAAGTACAATTTACAACACACATAAGAAGGGGAAACAATCAAATAATGCAAAATTAACACAGCCACGGTTTCAGAGGATGCCAAGAAATGTACACATGACCATAAGCTCTTAAAATGCAAATCGGCGAACCATTTGGACGCCGAACCCGGGCACAGTTCACATGATTTCAACGAGCACAGCATTTCATTAAACACTACATGGTCTTGACTATCTCTCAATGATTTCTCTCTGGTTGCAAGAGATACCCAAAAATAGGTCAGTAACCAGATATAGTCCAGAAGCTGTCAAGCTGTAGCTAATCCCTGATAGCGTGTCCTTTAGTGAGGCGGAACCATTTGAAGTAGCCATAATCCTTGTTTCAGCAGGAAAAGATAAGACATATCAATTTACACGGGTAAAGTTCAAAATAATTTCTTAAGAATATTATGTAGACAAAGAGGAGCAAAGGTACAACGAAAAAGAGTGCAAGGGATAGTGCTTACGATCCGAAGCAATGCTTCCTAATCCACAAAATAAGAATACTCGTCCATTGATGGCTCTAAAATGTTGTTGCTTACCACTGAAAGATTGTTTTACATGTGACCAGTAATCACACAGCTATCACTCTACACACTAGCATAAATCTATCTGCACATTTCTTTTCTAGGTCAGCAAAATACATTTTGCCTATATAGGATAAAGTACATCATGTGCACATAACTATTCCAGATATCTTTACATTACATAAACAGGAAAAAGGGTAGCGGTAATTTTTCTAATTTTCCAATGTCATGCAGGGTCAAAGATCAGAAGATTAATGTGATTCTGCATCAGAGATTTTCTCCGAAAATACTAAAACAACTGCAAGTCATTCAATTTGATCTAATCTGGAAAAAATAACCTGACAATGGAAAAATCTTCAACAAGGACGAGTGAAAGAGCTCATTATCCAGATTCACTTCATATTGCTCAAATTGAGTTGCATAAAAAGTTCAACTTTCAGAAGAGTATAATCGAATTAAGATGATCCTCTAACCAAAGTACGATCAGCTGAGTTCAAGGAATATCAAATCAAGTGTTCGTTGAGGTTGAGTACTTGCATAATATAGATTACAAGCTCATCAAGCTTTATATATTTCAACTTTATGAAATGTACTGTAACTCATTCAATTTGATCTAATAGGAAAGAAAGCACCTAACTACTAAGACTCTTAGGCAAATTAGTTAAGTTCACCCTCTCATCAATGCACTACCCCCCAATGCAATGGCAGAAATCTTTACATTCCACAAACTGGAAAAAAAGGGGCAGAGGCAGATATTTGTTTTTCGCATTTCATGCAGGATCGATGATGAAAAAAGTAACATAATTCTGCATTACAGATTCTTTCTGAAAATCTGAAATGCACTGCAAGTCATTCAAGTTTACTCACTTCATATTGTTCAAATGGAGTAGCAAGAAAAATTCAACTACCAAAAGAATTTAGTTCAATTAAGTTAATCCAGTAAACAAAGTATAACCAGCTGGCTCGAATGATTGTCAACTCCGTCAAAAGCTCTACTAGTTTAGACTTTCATCAAGTTTGATTCGAGCTAGAGTACTTGCTTGCTTATACGCTGAGCACATCGAACTTTGTACATCTTACACTTCTGAAATATTTCTCATTATTTCTATAATCGCTGACCAAACAAGGTAGGAGCAGGTCCTAAGTATTGCTTTATCTAGTACTAAAACTCAAATGGGCTCAGTCTAATTCATTAAATGGTTGAGTCAACCTTCAACTCAACTTATAGAGATTGTTAGTGTCTGAGTAATTGGATTTTTTCAACCAATCTCAAGCTAACCAGACTCAACTTGGTGCGATCAGATCCCTAGCAAGGTACTGGACACATGCCTGAAGGCACAACTGCTATTAAGAAAAGCATTTAATTTGAACGTCACACAAAAGCCATTGCTTCAAAAAGCCCTAACTGTAGCTGATGAACATGCAGCGTGGAAGAAAAAATAACTTCAAGGGTCCATTTAGTTGGATGGGAAATAATTTCTGTTGAAGATATGTGATCTGATATTATGGAAAGATTTGATATTGTAAATATTAGGAAAGATTTGATTATAGTATCATATGATTACAGTATCATGTATTAATTAGATATCATATGATTATAGTATCATATATTAATTAGGTAGTAGATTGATTTAGATTAGCATAATTTTAGGATCTAAATTAGGTTGCACTTGTGTATATATATTTGTATATTGTGTAGCCCAAAGATATGAAGAAGAGTATTTTCTCTCCCTTTTTCTTAGTTTACATGGTATCAGAGCTTCAGGCTCTGTTATCAGTTTGTCTTTTGACGTGACCCTATTGAGTCACTTTTAGATCTTTCTTGTGCGAATTATAATGGCAGATATGAAAGCTAGTAGTAGAGAGATGAAAACAGTAATTTCTGATATTATTCCTACAACATCAAAAATTACTGAATACAAATTGAGTGGAAAAATTTTTTTGGATTAGAGTAAAACTATTCGGATATATCTGCGCAGCATCGATAGAGATGATCATCTCACTGATGACCCACCGGTTGATGGAGAAGAAAAGAAAGTTTGGCTGAGGGAAGATGCAAAACTATTTTTGCAGATCCGAAACTCTATTGATAATGAGATAGTCAGTCTCATCAATCATTGTGAGTTTGTTAAAGATCTTATGTGACGACCCCACCTCCTCCAAAGGCGAACCAAAAGATTTAGCGGACCGTCTGCCCAACTCTCACCGGGACTCAGTCGTACCTCAATCAAATCCGAAATAAAACCCCAAGATCAAATGAAATAACAATCCAAAACTTAAAGTGAAACTTATATACATAACTGCCTTAAAAGGGAGTACAAACACCGAATATACAAAGGTTCTCAATCCTTCATACATCCAACCCGTGCCAAAAGGTAGGGCGAGAACCATTACAAAAAAAAAAAAAACTGAAACTAGTCTAAACCAGTCTATACCAAGCTCTCATCCTTGCTCGCCTTCCCCTATTAAGGAAAACAAAACTAAAGGGATGAGTTAAAGGCTCAGTGAGGTTCCGAACACATAATCAAACAATAAGTTCAATGCATTAACCATCCATAATCAATAATTCACGAAACATTTACAATGAAAAGCAATACTAACACATTCATTAAAAGGATACGGGATCACAAGGAGCCATTCATTCGTTCGTTCGTTCATCCATTCTCCTGTCATTCCCCTTATTCCTCCAATCATTTAAAAATGCATTTTTGTAAGTAAAACCCTTGTTTGCATTGACATTCGTTCGTTCATTTCATTCACCCCCTCCTGAACGTTGACCAGGCTCCACCCGACAACAAGGTAATACTCGAGTATACCAAACGTTCCCCCAGGATCACCAAATCACCCGACCGAGTCCGCTTCTGGCTCGAGTCGACCGGTAACGAAGGGCAAGGGTCCAGTTCAACCAAACGGCTTACATTCATACGCAACTAGCATTTAATTATTTAATCATTGAAATTTTCACATTCATTTAGGTCGAGTGCGATAAAGTACACACTCGCTTAGAAAACTCATTTTAAGCAATCAGTGAAAACATTTAACATGTTGTCATTCGTTCATAACAAATCATATAATCAAGAACAAGCCACATAGTCAATGAAAATATAACAAACAAGGAACACTCACCTATTTACGCAAAATAATGTCCAAAATATCCTTCCGGATAACACCCTCAATCATCAAGGAATCCTAATATAATCAAAAGAATACATTATGCTTCAACCATCAAAGATGTAAGTGATTCAAAGAAAATTCGAATACGTATTAGTACAAAGTATAAATATGATTTTGGTAGTGAAAAGAGTACATTTAAACCAAAGGACATAAGTAAAATATTTGTAAAACTTATACTCACGTGTAAAACTTTAAAATCGCTATTTGAGTCGAAGTGGCAAAGAAAACGTAAATACCCTAGATGGTTCACGTGGTATTCGCTCTCGAGTCTTACTCAAGTCACAAGTATATCGACCAAGTTCTCGAGCGTAAATTTGAGCAGCACGCCCACTGTATTTACCTATTTTTCAGCCATTTATGGCTTCATTCTTTTCCTCAATCAAACCCAAAGTCATACACAAAATTATCTCATTTCAATAGTCATTCCATAGGCTCCAAGTCATACAAGTACAAAATCAAGCTAGGAGCATGTGCGGAAATGAAGTTTAGCAAAAGACAAATTTGACATTGTTTTGCGTAACGGACACAACCGAAACTACGCTTATCGGATTGGGGTGAAATTTATACTGTTTCGAAACTAAGATAAAGTCCTACAACTTTGAAGAAGATGACTCAGTCCAGTTTGTAGTGTATCTAAGTTAAAATGTCAAATTACAGAACCAGAATCTCACACTCGGGCTAGTTAACCGCACTATACGTAAACAACCATAACTCAGGCTACCGAAGTCCAAACGAGGCGATTCTAGGGGCGTTGGAAAGCTAAGACATAGCACTACAACTTTCATGTTTTAGCTAAATGCTAGTTCAGTATGTATCAAGATGAAAAGACACGATCAGATTGATGAAATGTCAAAACTGTCCATTGGACTAAACCTATGGTAGTCAGGGGTATTTCGGACTTTTCACCGGCTACGTTGCTCCGATTGAGCTGAAATTTTGCAGGAAACTATAAAACATCATTATCTACAACTTTCATGTTTTATATTAAGTCTAATTCGGTCTCTAACATAGGGAACTAGAATCAGGCAGAACTGAAGTTTCAATTTCCAAAAATCTGGAATTTTGCTACATCAAGATATAATTCACATTTTTACCTTAAAACCACCACTATTACTCCTTTACAAGATTAGATACCATATATATACACCATATAATACCTAACCAACAAGAATTATAAGTGAATAAATTGAAATCCTAAGTCAAAATTTATCCCTCCAATCATCAAAACCATTTCAAACAAGCATCACAAGTACAATTCTAACATTAATACCCAACTCAATCATGATTAATGGAAAAGAAATGGTGATCAGCCACTATACCTCAAGACAAGGCCTTGCAAGAGTGATCCTTCACTAGAAATTTTTGGTTCCTTAAGCTTCCCAAGCTTTCAATTTGCAAGTTAATCGGTTTAGTTTTTTTGTTTTCTCACTAAATCAAACAAAACCTAAGATGGAATTAGAGCTTTCTTTCTCTTGTTTTCTCTCTCACTCTCACGGCTGGAGGGCTGGAAATGGGGGCTCAATTGAAGCTTCAAGAAGGTTAAAATAATAGGAAGTAATTTGGGTCAAAGTGGACAAATGTCACCCTTGGATTGGAAGTCAATTTTTTTTTCTTTTCTCTCTTGTTTTCTTGGTCAAATATTGTGGCTGATGTATGAGATATTTTGAGGGTTAATTAGCTGAAATAAAATGAGAAGATTAAGGTAATAAAGTATGGGTCAAATAGTGTGTTTACCCGGTAACAAACGGTACCCGTCGGTTCGAGCCGATTTTTTTTAAATTGCGTATACTAGGGTTTTTAACTTATAATCACTAACTTATTATTATCACTTCTAATCACATACTTAATATCATCTAAAACTCATTTTTAATCACCACATTTATCGCACTAGCGGGTCTCACATCGATAATGTGTTCCAAATTTTACTATACACTAACTCATATTAGGAAAATGAATTTAAAACTGTACTTGCAAGTAAAAATGCATAGAAATTTTAATATTTCCAAGGAAAGTATGAAATGTAGGCAAAGAAATAAAATAATGTTGAGAAAATGTGAAAATTTTTGAATTCTCACACTCTTTCCCCCTTAAGAAATTCCGTCCTCAAAATTTTTACCTTCCGTTGCCTCAGATGACCCCGGAATTTGTTGCCGATCTACGGCATAAACCTGTGCTAATACTTTTGTTCGGTTTCATCTTTCATTAGTTTGTTTCGGTTTAGTTCCTTCCACTTGTTGAGTACTACCCTCTTGTGGCTGTTTTTTCGGGCAATTGCTAAGTTGATGATTGCTACTTCCACAAATCAAACATTTTCCCCCTTCCGCCAGCAATCATTCTCAGTGTGATTTGTCTTTCCACAGTATCCACAGGCCAATGGAGGAGCTACTGTTTGATCTTCTCGAGAAATGTCCTTTGATCCGATCTGACTTCCTTTCATAGACCTTTCATCTAATGCTCTTAATGTCCAAGGTGGGCGAGGTGAATGGTTCACTTTTTACACTTTGGAGAGCATTATCTTTTCTCCGGATTCCTCAGGTATGCTGCTGGATGTACCACTTTTCCGCGTTTGAAAGGTTTTTACTTGGGCTTTCGCATCCTCAATTCTTTGAGTCTTCTCAAGAGCCTCTGTAAAAGTATTAACTTGAACCGCCGCTAATGCCTCCTGAATTTCCAAATTTAGTTCTTGTATAAATCGTCTTATTCTCCTTCGCTCCGTAACCACCAATTCGGAAGCGAATTTAGACATTCTAGTAAATTTAGTCTCATATTCGGCCACACTCAAGGTTCCCTGACGCAACCCAATAAATTCGTTCTCTCTCCTTTCTTGGACCAAAGGTGGGAGATACTTTTCGTTAAATTCCCTTATAAAGTTTGCCCATATCCATACCGTCTGTTCTCTTTTCCACTTGGCCTTAATTACAATCCACCATGCTCGGGCTGGTCCTTCGAATTGAAATACAGCAAAATTTACTTGTCTTTGCTCCGTGTAATTCAAAGCCGCGAAGATATTAATCATTACCTCCAATCACTATTCAGCTATATCCGGATCAAGCTCTCTTTGAAATTTCGGAGGTAGAAACTTTTGAAACCTCTCAAGAGCCCTATCCTCTCCTATCTCAGAATTCCAGAGTTAATTCACTGGCATTTGACCTTGTTGATCTACCAGTTGTGCTACGATATTTGTCATTTGTTGCATCGCCGTCGCCATTTGATCTCCGGCCTCAACCCTCGGTCCATGTTCTTGCTCGGTCACTATTTCTCTTTCTTCTCTCGGTTCTTGAGCTTGCCTAACCCCACGGCCACAACTAGCTCCACGTCCACGACTACGTCTCCCCTCCATTCGCTTTTCTCTCTTTTTGTTTTTCAAAAGGTGCTTTAGTATGTAACAAAGTAAATTGACTAGAACGGCAAAATTTAACACACCCACCAAGTTCAAAAAGAAACATATCAAGTAGACAGGATCAAATGCAACAAGTACTATACATGCGGATATTAACATGCCACAAGCCAAATACACACGGTAGCAATACAAAGACAAACCAAGAAGATAACACGACAAGCCGTTTCACACTTGGTCAAAATAGCCCCCATCCGATCTCTCACTTCACTTTCTATCACAACTAAACATCCATTGATCTCTTGTATTCATTCTAACCAAACAAAGTTTGAAAAAATTTAAAAAGTTGGTACTTACTTTGAGCCAGTTGTCTTCATTAGAATGTAAGTCTTGTCAATTCGGAAAGCATCATCGTATTTCTTTTGCCCCTAGAGTCAATAAACGGGTTTCTGAATCCTTTTTGTTAGTTCATTCTGATATTTGGTGCCCTAGTCGAATCACTTCAAAGTTAGATTTTAAATATTTTGTAATCTTTGTTGATGATTTTTTAAGAGTAACATGATTTTATTTAATGAAAAATCGTTTATAATTATATTCTATTTTTTGTGCATTGGTTACAGAAATAAAGAATCAATTTGGTGTGCCTATATGTATATTTCGTAGTGATAATGCGAAAGAATATTTTTCCAGTCCTTTTGATACCTTTATGACTAAATTCGGTATTATTCATCAGTTCTCTTGTCCCCACGCTCCACAATCGAATGGAGTTGCTGAAAGAAAAATTGGACATTTAATCAAAATTACTCGAGCACTTTTGTTGTACATGAATGTGGCCAAATAATTTTGGAGTGATGCAGTTCTAACTGCATGTTATTTAATTAATCGCATGTCATCTAATATTCTTGAAGGCCAATTACCTCATTCCATTCTTTTTCCTCATGAACCTGTGTTTAAATTGCCTCATCGTATTTTTGGATGTATGTGTTTTGTTCATCAGCTTGCTTCCGGAATAGATAAATTAGATTCTCGTGCTATTAAGTGTATTTTCTTAGAATATGCACGAATGCAAAAAGGGTATAGATGTTACAGTCAAATTTTAAATCGATTTTTTACTTGTACTGATATTATTTTCTTTGAATCCACTCCTTGTTTTATGAAATAGGGTATGCCTTGTGGTTAGACCAGTGTCTCTCTTTTCCCTCTCCTATTTTACCAGTCCCTTCCTATTTATTACCTGAGTTATCTAGTCCACCAGATTCCACAACTCAATTATCTCGTCCTATTCTTCAAGTTTACTCTCATCGTTTCATAATTGAGAAAACTCCTGATATGTCACACACTTCACCAATTAACTCTCAATTTTCAAATTCAGGTATGATGCCCTCCTATAAGTTAAATCTTCCTATTACCTTACGCAAAGGTAAGAGGCATTGTACTTCTCATTCTATTTCTAATTTTGTTTCTTATTCTCGTCTCTCTTTGTCATATTCTTCTTTTGTTGCTTCACTTGATTCTGCCTCCATTCCTAAGTCTATTACACATACTCTCAATCATCCTGGTTGGAGATTAACTATGTAAGAAGAGATGTCTGCTTTGGAGTAAAATGGTACTTGGGATCTTGTCCCTCTTCCTTTTGGTAAGTCTGTTGTTGGTTGTAAATAGGTGTACGCTATAAAAGTACAGCCTAATGATTCTATTGATAGATTGAAGGCTCGTCTGGTAGCTAAAAGATTTACTTAGGTATATGGAATAGACTACTTAGAAATGTTTTCTCCTGTTGCAAAGATTACCTATGTTCGTCTTTTTATCTCTTTGGCAACAACCTACAATTGACCATTGCATCAGTTGGATGTGAAAAATGCGTTTCTACATGAAGATTTGGAAGAAGAGATATATATGAAACAACCTCCTGATTTTGTTGTTCAGGGGGAGAATTTGCGGTTGGTTTGTCACCTAAAAAAATCCTTATATGGATTGAAATAGTCTCCTAGGATTTGGTTTGGCCGGTTTAGTGGTGTTGTCATGGAGTTCGATCTGACAAGATGTGGAGTAAATCACTCTGTATTTTATCGGCATTCTAATGTTGGTAAGATTTTATTAGTTGTTTATGTGGATGATGTTGTGATTACAGGTGATGATGTTGTGGGAATCCAGAAACTGAAATCCAATATGTATGCAAGCTTTTAGACAAAGAATTTAGGTCATTTACAATATTTTCTGGGTATTGAGATAGTTCGGTCTAAATGTGGGATTTATTTATATCGAAGGAAATATGTACTTGATATGCTCAGTGAAATTGGGATGTTAGGTTGCCGACCTGTGGATACTCCTATGGATCCTAATATGAAATTAATAGGAGATCAAGGTGCATTACTAGATGATTCTAGGCAATATCCAAAACTTGTGGGTAAATTAAATTACCTCACTGTAACGAGACCTGACATTTCGTTTGCAGTGAATGTCGTGAGTCAATTTCTTGAGACCTCTCGTACCAGTCATTGAGATGCTATTATACGAATTCTCAGATATATTAAGAGTGCTCATGGAAAAGGGTTGCTGTATCAAAATCATGGACACACTGATATTAAAGGATATACTGATGCAGATTGGGTTGGATCTGCCTCAGATCGAACATCGATCACAGGATATTGTGTTTGTTGGTGATAATTTAATGTCGTGGAAGAGTAAGAAGCAAACAGTTGTCTCCAGATCAAGTGCAGAATCTGAATATCGTACTACGACTCACACTGTGTGTGAGTTGATTTGGTTGAAGAGCATGTTACTTGAAATTGGGTTTGAGCATAAACAACTTATGAATTTAGTATGTGATAATCAGACGACTGTTCATATTGCGTCTAACCCAATGTTTCATGAAAGGACAAAATATATTGAAATTGATTGTCATTGCATTCGAGAGAAATTACTTGATGGAGTCATCAAGACATCTCATGTACCGTCTGTAAACTAATTGACTGATTTGTTTACCAAAAGTTTAGGGGTTCTAGGGTGAAATACATTTGTAACAAGTTGGGTGCTTATGAAATATATGCTCCAACTTAAAAGGGAGTGTTAAGAGAATATAAGTACTCTTGTAGGTAATAAATTAGTAAGAGTATTCTTGCAAATAGTTTGTTAGATTTGTACTACTATAAATACTAGTTGATCATTCATAATATAATGACTAAGATGTTTTCCTCCCAAAATACTTATTCTCATCAATCTAATTTAACAATGTGCTATAAGGTGATGACCTATGCCCCTTGTTGCTCTAACTTATAGTCTTAGGTGCAAAGTAAAATGTCCCTGAGAGCTAAAAGAATGATTTATCCATCATTGTACAGGCTCATATCCATAACATGACTTTTTAAATGCAAGATTCTGAAGATGACCAAGGATAGCTTTTCCAAAAATGAAAATGTTCCTAGTTGTTAACAAAAACAAAATTCCAATTACTAAAAGGTTCTTCTCTCACAAATCATAAGAGCCACATGGGCAAAGTTGAAAATTAACTCTTAAAAATATTATACAGATCAAGAGGAGCAAATGAAAGTACAAAGGAAAGGGGTGCAAGATATAGAAATTAACATGCCAAGAAATGCTTCCTAATCCACAAAATAAGAAGACTCATTCATTGTGACCATTTTACAGTCCTCCAAAGAAACCCCACACAATAACATTGTACAGAATGCTCTTCTGCCTTCCTGCATGAATGTATTTGGAAACAATCACCCAAACAATTCTTTTATACTTCAATACAATAATTTGGACAGACAAGAAGCATAAAACTACTCGAACAACCAAATAACCATGAAAAGGTGCTCTGCCAAGAAAGGCAAATTAAGCAAAAAGAAAAGTTACCAGCAAAGGTTTCAAAGAAAAAATCTAGACACATTGTGAGGGACCAAAATATCCACCAGTACATGGTTCAGAAAAGAAGAATTCAAGCAACACCTGTCTCATATTATTCAAACTCACCCTAAATGCAGTATTCTATCAAGATGGAATTCAGTTTCGGCCAATAGATTGATCGCTTAGAACTCATTAGACAGCAGGAAAAAATGGCATCGAGCTGGACGCCACAAGGCATCAGCTGATATGACATAGGGGCCATGACATACAGAGGCTTAGATTGTATCTTCAACAAATAAACATCTGGTGACATCTACAGATGGAAAGAGAAATAGTTCCACTCAGTTGTCAGTAAATCCAGAAAGATGAAAAGGAAAAATTTTAAGCAACATAGCTTGTCCAATTACCAACTTGTATATTCATGCTATTTCCAAGCAAATGAGATTTTCAGGATTCTCAGACAGCAAAATGCACCTGCAATTGCCCATTTAGAGCTTTAAAACTAACTGATGATACTTGGACCAACTCTAAAACCATATCAAGAATTTTAGGGTTATTCCCCTCAACAGGAACCAGTTAATAACACTGCAAAAGTAGCTACAGGTGAATAACTTTTTGTTAATGTTAGGAGAATATTAGTATTCTTGTAGATAATATATTAGTAAGGATATTCTTGTAAATAGTCGGTTAGGTTTGTACTCCTATAAATACTAGTTGGTCACTCATAATACGGTGACTAGATGTTTTCCTCCCAAGATACCTGTTTACATGGTATCAGAGCAAAAGTCCTAGGGTTAGGGTTAAACATTTAGCAAAAGTTTTGGTCATCGCGACTGTTCACGCGATACTGTTCACCGCGACTGTTCACGGGGGGCACTGCTCACGGCACTGTTCACGCGGCGCTGTTCACTGTTCACGGCACTGTTCACACGTCACTGTCATCTTGAGTTTTGACCTTTTCTTTGGTTTGATGTGCCATTCGCCATGGTTGAAAGGTTTGTTAATGCGGTTACCAATGACCACATTGAATCGAGTTTTTCAGCACATGGGTCCCAGAAGACTGTTACTATATCTGAGGAGGATTATGTTAAATTCCTACAGTACCAAGTTACAAATCACGCATCTCTTCCCTCTGCTTCTTTAGCACAAAAAGGTAATGACTCATGGATTATTGACTCCGGGGCTACTGATCATATGTCAGGTACCTCTAAAATTTTTTCTAATTTTCAAGAGTCTACTCCATATCCTCATGTTACTTTAGCTGATGGATCTACCACTAAAGTTAAAGGACTAGGCACTGTAGAAATTAATCCATCACTTCCGCTGTCTTCTGTTCTTTACGTACCCAATTTGCCCTTTAATCTAATGTCTGTTAGTAAGCTCACTAAATTTCTACAGTGTACAGTTACTTTTTCTCCTGATTCTGTTGTCATTCAGGATTTGAAGACAAAGAGGACGATTGGTGGAGGGCATGAGCATAATGGTCTTTATTTTCTCAACTTCAATGGTCCGATAGCATGTCCTGCTACTGTTTCTCCTCTTGAAATTCACTGTCGTTTAGGTCATCCGTCTTTACAAAATTTGAAAAAGTTGGTTCCTACTTTGAGTCAATTATCTTCGTTAGAGTGTGAGTCTTGTCAGTTAGGAAAGCATCATCGTGTTTCTTTTGCTCCTAGAGTCAATAAACGGGTTTCTGAACCGTTTTTGTTAGTTCATTCTGATGTTTGGGGTCCAAGTCGAGTCACTTCAAAGTTAGGTTTTAAATATTTTGTAATCTTTGTTGATGATTTTTCAAGAGTTACATGGCTTTATTTAATGAAAGATCGTTCAGAACTATATTCCATTTTTTGTGCATTTGTTGCAGAAATAAAGAATCAATTTGGTGTGCCGGTACGTATACTTCGCAGTGATAATGCGAAAGAATATTTTTCCACTCCTTTTAATACCTTTATGAGTAAGTCTGGTATTATTCATCAGTTCTCTTGTCCTCACACTCCACAACAGAATGGAGTTGCTGAAAGAAAAATTGGACATATAATCGAAATTGCTCGAACAGTGTTGTTGCACATGAATGTGCCCAAACAATTTTGGAGTGATGCAGTTCTAACTGCATGTTATTTAATTAATCGCATGCCATCAAATATTCTTGGAGGTCAATTACCTCACTCCATTCTTTTTCCTCATGAACCTGTGTTTAAATTACCTCCTCGTATTTTTGGATGTGTGTGCTTTGTTCATCAGCTTACTCCCGGGGTGGATAAATTGGATTCTCGTGCCATTAAGTGTATTTTCTTAGGATACGCACGAGCGCAAAAAGGGTATAGATGTTACAGTCCAGTTTTAAATCGATTTTTTACTTGTGCTGATGTTACTTTCTTTGAATCCACTCCATATTTTATCAAACAAAGTACGCCTTGTGAGTTAGACCAGTGTCCCTCTTTTTCCTCTCCTGTTTTACCAGTCCCTTCCCCTTTATTACCTGAGTCATCTAGTCCACCAGATTCCATAGCTCGATTATCTCGTCCTTATCTTCAAGTTTACTCTCGTCGTTCCATGGTTGAGAAAGTTCCTGATATGCCACGCACTTCACCAATTAACTCTCAATCTTCAAATTCAGGTATGACGCCCTCCTGTGAGTTAGATCTTCCTATTGCTTTATGCAAAGGTAAGAGACATTGTACTTCTCATCCTATTTCTAATTTTGTTTCTTATTCTCGTCTCTCTATGTCATATTCTTCTTTTGTTGCTTCCCTTGATTCTATCTCCATTCCTAAGTCTATTACCTATGCTCTTAATCATCCTGGTTGGAGATTAGCTATGCAAGAAGAGATGTCTGCTTTGGAACAAAATGGTACTTGGGATCTTGTCCCTCGTCCTTCAGGTAAGCCTGTTGTTGGTTGTAAATGGGTGTACACTATAAAAGTGCAGCCTAATGGTTCTATTGATAGATTGAAGGTTCGGCTGGTAGCTAGAGGATTTACTCAGGTGTATGGAGTAGACTACTTAGAAACATTTTCTCCTGTTGCAAAGATTACCTCGGTTCGCCTTCTTATCTCTTTGGCAGCAACTTATAATTGGCCATTGCATCAGTCGGATGTGAAAAATGCATTTCTGCATGGAGATTTGGAAGAAGAGGTATATATGGAACAACCTCCTGGATTTGTTGTTCAGGGGGAGAATTCGCAGTTGGTTTGTCGTTTGAAAAAATCCTTATATGGATTGAAACAGTCTCCAAGGGCTTGGTTTGGCCGGTTTAGTAGTGTGGTCATGGAGTTCGGTCTGACGAGATGTGGAGTAGATCACTCTGTATTTTATGGGCATTCTAATGCTGGTAAAATTTTATTAGTTGTTTATGTGGATGATATTGTGATTACAGGTGATGATGTTGTGGGGATCCAGAAACTTAAATCCAATCTGCAGGCAAACTTTCAGACAAAGGATTTAGGTCATCTACAGTATTTTCTGGGTATTGACGTAGCTCGGTCTAAATATGGGATTTATTTATGTCAAAGAAAATATGTACTCGATATGTTGAGTGAAATTGGGATGTTAGGTTGCCGACCTGTAGATACCCCTATGGATCCCAATGTGAAATTAGCAAGAGATCAAGGTGCATTACTTGATGATCCTAAGCAATATCGAAGACTTGTGGGTAAATTAAATTATCTCACTGTAACGAGACCTGACATTTCGTTTGCAGTGAGTATTGTGAGTCAATTTCTTGATACCCCTCGTACTAGTCATTGGGATGCTGTTATACGGATTCTCAGGTATCTTAAGAGTGCTCCTGGAAAAGGGTTGCTGTATCAAAATCATGGACACACTGATATTGAAGGATATAGTGATGCAGATTGGGCTGGTTCTGCCTCAGATCGAAGATCGACTACAGGATATTGTGTGTTTGTTGGTGGTAATTTAGTGTCGTGGAAGAGTAAGAAGCAAACAGTTGTATCCAGATCAAGTGCAGAATCTGAATACCGCGCTATGGCTCACACTGTGTGTGAGTTGGTTTGGTTGAAGAGCATGTTACTGGAACTTGGGTTTGAGCATAAACAACCTATGAATTTAGTGTGTGATAATCAGGCGGCTGTTCATATTGCGTCTAATCCAGTGTTCCATGAAAGGACAAAATATATTGAAGTTGATTGTCATTTCATTCGAGAGAAATTACTTGATGGAGTCATCAAGACATCTCATGTACCGTCTGCAGATCAATTGACTGATTTGTTTACCAAGAGTTTAGGGGGCTCTAGGGTGAAATACCTTTGTAACAAGTTGGGTGCTTATGATATATATGCTCCAACTTGAGGGGGAGTGTTAGGAGAATATTAGTATTCTTGTAGATAATATATTAGTAAGGGTATTCTTGTAAATAGTCGGTTAGGTTTGTACTCCTATAAATACTAGTTGGTCACTCATAATACGGTGACTAGATGTTTTCCTCCCAAGATACCTGTTTACAGTTAAAAAGCATCCTTGCCTCAACATGTCTTCCTCCACTAAGATGTCATAAAATAGTGTTATGTGCAAGGCCATTAGGCGGACAAGCATCTGCAAATTTGAATTGAGCTTTGTACACTATATAATTACCAAACCAAGCCATAGAGATATCCTAATTAGTGCTTCATCCAATACCTGAATTCAAGGTGGCTCGACCCAATTCGTTTAATGGTGGAGTCAAGGTCAACGTCAACCAGTAGAACCGCTTGAGTTTGAGCAATTAAACGTTTCAAACGATCTCAAACTCCATAAGCTAGAACTAGACTCAATTCGGTTCAATTAGATCCCCAGGAAGGAAAGTGTGTTGGAGACATAGCTTAAGGTATAAAGCTGCTAGTAGGAAAAGCATTTAGTTTAAACAAGTTACAGGAGATATAACTTCAAGAGCTCATAATGCAGCTCATGAACATGCAGTGTAGAAGAAAAAGTACTTTAAAGAAAAAATGAGTCTGGGAAAAAATTCTCACACACTTTTTCAAAGTGTTATAACTGCAGAAGTGGAGAATAGTGAGAGGAACTCAAGCTCCAAAAAGAAGTCAACATTGAGCATCTAAAGCACCAATTCATAAATCTTGATAACTTAAGGCTATATAAATGTCTCGCCTGGCCTTTGCCATTTCTCATTGAAGAGGGTAGTAATATTTAGATAACGTTCAGTAGTATATTATTCAATACAACCCTCTTGCATTACAGAGCTTAATGAAACAATAATAAAGCACCAAATGCTGTCTAAATACTACCTCCCTATTCAATTTTCAAAAATACCTCTATGCACAAATGCTTCTGGAAATAACCACTCTAACATTGCAGCGCAGAGCTCAGTGAAAATTTAAACACAGTAGAAGCATAATATTAGTTCAAAAGTACCTACCAAGAAAAGGCAAAGTGAATGACAAGGAAAGTCACCAGCAAAAACTTCAAGAAAAAGCCCTCGCCAATTGGGAAGGACCAATAAGTCCAGAGGAACAAAGCATCAAAAGGAATAATATTTGGTCAAATATTTCATGTTATTCAAACTCATCCATGAATACAGTGTTTAAGCAGGCTGGAATTCAGTTTGACTTCTTTCATTGAGGACTTAGAACTCACCAGCAAATTGGAAAAAACAGTTTTTGGCTCGACAGGATAAGACATCAGTTGGCATGAGACAGTAGCCATTACACCCAAGACAAATTCTAAAATTCAGCATCTGGTGACCTACACAGACTCGAAAATGAAATAGCTTTATTCAGTTGTAAATCAATCCAGCACGAATGAAAGGAAATATGCTAAGTAACATACCTCCTCCAATTCCAATTTACCGATTCTTGCTATTTCCCAAAAAAAAAAAAAAGAGTTTTTCAGGGACCCTCTGACAAACATAATGCACCTACAATCACTCATTTGCAGCTTCAAAACTCATCGATGCGACTTCGGAGCAACTCTAAAACCATATTAAGAAGATTAGGGTTGTTCCCTTCTCTGGGAACAAAATCTAGTAACAAGAAAACGATGATGAATCAGGCAACAATCTTTAGCAAGCATTCATTCAGCCTCTAAGATATCCAGGAAATTGAATTCTACACAAGGCTATTGCTTATACAAGAATCTGCTTGCATTTGCATAAGAAACACTCTAGCTCAATTTGGCAGTCAAGCTTCACACAGGCCATGCCTCATCAAAAGTACGTGACAACAGTAAGATGCAATCCTTCACTTGGAAGACTTACAATGATTACGGAAGGGTCATTGGAGCAACCTTTAAAACCATATCAAGCAGCATAGAATTGTTACCTTCAGTAGAAACTAAATCAACAATTATTGAAACAGTAGATAAATCAGGAGAAAACCCTCTTGCAAACAATTCCTGAAGAAGCATTTATGCCTCAAAATATTCACCGCATTTAAGACATCCACGGACGATGATATTGTAAGTGTTGAAGCTGCATTTGTTGACCAAATGCCTTTGGTGCTTCGTCCCACATCGGTAGAAGCCAAAGGAATTCTTCCTTTGGTTTCCTATAAATAAGGGAGCCTTATGAAGGAATGAATTGCACCACTCAAGAGAGTAATATGGGCTTTTAGCTTCTTGAGTCATTTAGCCCATTCAGTCAAATATTTTAGGCTCTCTTGTTTTGAGTTTAGGAATATTTTCTAAACTCTTTTGTAAGTGCCTATTGGCCTAAGAACCACTTTCCTACGGTGTTTTGTATTTCTTCTTCATAGTAGAAATATTGCTCCTCCCTCGCCCGTGGACGTAGGTCAATTTGACCGAACCACGTAAATCTTCTGTGTCTTTTATTTGCTTTGTTATCCGTCTTTATATGGTCGGTTTTACCGCCTAATTATTATATGGCCGGTATCTACCGCCTATCTATTATATGATCGGTTATACCGCCTACTTTGTGCTAACTTGAGTTTGTCTATTTCCTGACCCGGTCCTAACAAACTGGTATCAGAGTTGGTTGTTATATTTTGCAAGACAGGTTCATCTGGTGGGGCCCGTTCATCTGGTGGGGTCCGTCCATCCTGTGGGGCCCACTCATCCTGTGGGGTCCGTTTATCCGTGGGGCCCGCTCACCTTGTGGGGTCCTTTCATCCAGTGGGGCCCGCTTATCTCGTGGGGCCCGCTCACGAGACTTGCATATTTGTTTGGCCAGTTTTTTTGAGACAAACTTCAAGTTACAGAATTTGTGGCAACAATGATGATAACAAAGACGGTTGTCGAGAAATTCGACAGGAATGTCAACTTCGGAATGTGGCAGCTCAAGATGGAGGCCATTCTTGTTCAAGACGGAGTTGATCTAGCGATTCACGGAATCGAGAACAAACCAGAAGATGTAAAGGATGTGGATTTCGCCGATATGGATAAGAAGGCCAGATCCAGCATAATCTTAAATCTCTCCGATGAGGTATTGCGTGAGGTAGCAACGGAGACTTCGGCCAAGGCTATGTGGGATAAATTGAAAGCCTTGTATATGAAGAAGACAGTCGAGAATCGGCTATATTTGAAGCAGAGTTTGTACATGCTTCGGATGTCTGAAGGTACATCTATACTCTCCCATCTTGATAAATTTGATTCCATTATTATGGATTTGGGGAATATAGATTCGAAAATTGATGATGAAGATCAAGCCCTATTACTTTTGTGTTCCCTTCCCCAGTCTTTTAAGCATTTTCGCGATACTATGATTTATGGAAAGGAGACAATTTCGTATCGGGAAATTAAATCTGCATTAAAATCTAAAGAGCAGATAGATAGGGACATTACTGGGGAAACTAGTGGGAGTCAAGCCGATGGCTTGTTTGTTCGGGGTAGATCTGAAAAGAGAAACACAGAAAATAGAAGTAGATCCAAGTCCAGACATAAAAATGTGGTGTGCAATTATTGTAAAAAGAAGGGTCATGTTATCTCTGATTGCTTTAAATTGAAAAATAAAGAAAAGCAAAAGGGGAAATTTGTTGAGAAAAATACTGAATCCGCTGAAGCTAGTATAGCAGCTGATGAGAATGATGGAACCATTTTCTGTGCAACAAAAAATAATTTTAGATCTAAAAATGAGTGGATTTTAGATTCGGGTTGTTCGTATCATATGTGTCCCAACAGGGACTGGTTTTCAACATATGAATCAGCTGAAGGTGGAGTTGTCTTAATGGGCAACAACGCTGTTTGTAAAGTTGTTGGCAAAGGCACAATCCGGATTAAAATGTACGATGGTATTGTGAGGACGCTCACAGATGTTAGACATGTTCCAGATTTGAAGAAAAATCTCATCTCTTTGGGCACTCTTGAGTCTATCGGGTGCAGGTATTCAGGTGGAGACGGAGTTCTCAAAATCACTCGAGGAGCTCTTGTTGTTATGAAGGCACACAGATCTGGTACTTTGTATATTTTGCAGGGATCTACTGTGACAGGTGCTGCTGCTGTTTCAACATCATCTTTGTCAGATACAGACATCACAAAATTATGGCATATACGTTTGGGGCACATGAGCGAAAAAGGCTTAGGCATACTAAGCAAAAAGGGACTTCTTTGTGGTCAAAGTACCGGGCCATTGAAATTCTGTGAACATTGTATTTTTGGGAAGCAGAAAAGAGTCAGCTTCAGTTCACCAGCAATTCACAAGACAAAAGGTACTCTTGATTACATTCATTCAGATCTATGGGGTCCTTCTAGTGCTCCTTCTAAAGGTGGTGCCAGGTACATGTTGACTTTCATTGATGATTATTCAAGGAAAGTTTGGGTATATTTTCTTAAGCATAAAAATGATGTTTTCCTAACTTTCAAACAATGGAAAGTTTTGATTGAGAAGCAAACAGGAAAACACATTAAGCGGTTGAGAACAGATAATGGCATGGAATTTTGTGGAGGTGAATTTAATGAATTCTGCAAGAATGAAGGAATTGTTCGGCATCACACCGTCAGGATGACGCCTCAACAAAATGGTGTGGCCGAACGTATGAACAGAACGCTTTTGGAGAGAGAAAGGTGTATGATCTCTAATGCAGGGTTGACAAATGACTTTTGGGCAGAGGCGATCAATATGGCCTGTTATATTGTCAACCGTTCTCCTTCTGCATCTCTTGATTTCAAAACTCCTGATGAAGTTTGGTCAGGTACTCCTGCTGATTACTCCAATTTAAAATTTTTTGGGTGTCCAGCATATATGCACGTGAATGATGGAAAATTGGAACCTAGAGCTAAAAGGTGCATTTTTCTTGGATATGCTTCTGGAGTGAAAGGATACAGATTATGGTGTCCTGATCCCAAATCTCTAAAATTTGTAATCAGTAGAGATGTTACTTTTGATGAATTGTCTATGTTATCTTCCAAGAAGGAGTCTTCTAGTCCTTGTACTACTGATAGTACACAGAAGCAGGTGGAGCTTGATATTGGCAGTTCTGGTCCTTCTCAGACCAAATCTTCTATTCAAATGCCAGTAGATACACCTGAATCTACTGTTGAAGATAGTTCTGAAGAAGAAGAGTATTCCATAGCCAGAGATAGAGCAAGGAGAGACATTCGACCACCACAAAGATATGCAAATTTAGTTGCATATGCTTTATCTGTTGCAGAAGAAACTGATGCAATTGGTGAGCCTTCCACCTATTCAGAAGCAGTTTCTTGTGATGATTCTGCAAAGTGGTTGATTGCGATGAATGAAGAAATTGAATCTCTTCATCGTAATGAAACTTGGGTTCTTGTAAAGCCGCCGTCAGCTAAGAAAATTGTTGGATGCAAATGGGTCTTCAAGAAAAAGGAAGGTATTCCAGGGGTGGAAGATGCAAGATATAAAGCACGATTGGTTGCAAAGGGCTATAGTCAGGTACAAGGTGTTGATTTTAATGATATATTCTCACCTGTTGTTAAACATAGCTCTATTCGTGTTTTGCTTGCTTTAGTTGCCATGTATAATTTGGAATTAGAACAGCTCGACGTTAAGACAGCTTTCTTACATGGCGAACTTGAAGAACAAATTTATATGAGACAACCCCAGGGTTTTGAGATTGAAGGTAAGGAAGACCATGTTTGCTTATTGAAGAAATCCTTATATGGATTGAAGCAGTCTCCAAGACAATGGTATAAGAGGTTTGATTCCTTTATGTTGGGTCATGATTATTCAAGGAGCATGTATGATAGTTGTGTTTACTTCCGGAAGTTAAATGATGGTTCTTTCATTTATTTGCTGCTTTATGTTGATGACATGCTCATTGCTGCCAAGAATTTGTCAGAAATTCACACTTTGAAACTGCAGTTAAATAGTGAATTTGAAATGAAAGATTTGGGAGCAGCTAAGAAAATTCTTGGCATGGATATCAAGCGAGATCGAGGAGTAGGGAAGTTGTTCTTGACCCAGAAAAATTACCTTGAGAAAGTTTTGGAGCGTTTTGGCATGAAAGATGCTAAACCAGTATCTACTCCTCTTGCTAGACATTTTCGGTTATCTGCTGCTCAATCACCAAAATCAGATGAAGAGGAAGATTATATGGCACGGGTTCCTTATTCCAGTGCAGTCGGCAGTGTTATGTATGCAATGGTTTGTACTCGTCCAGATATTGCACAAGCAGTCAGTGTTGTTAGCAGATATATGTCTTGCCCTGGTAAAGCACATTGGCAAGCTGTGAAGTGGATTCTCAGATACTTGCGAGGTACTTCAAATGCATGTTTGGAGTTTGGAAGAAATAATAACACTTTGGTTGGTTTTGTAGACTCAGACTACGCTGGGGATCTTGACAGGAGAAGATCACTTTCAGGCTATGTATTTTGCATTGGCGGTTGTGCTGTTAGTTGGAAAGCTACTCTACAACCTGTCGTAGCTTTGTCTACTACTGAAGCAGAATATATGGCTGTAACTGAGGCAATCAAAGAAGCCTTGTGGTTGAAGAGTTTATTTAGCGAGTTAAGTCTATATCAAGGTGTTACTGATATTCACTGTGATAGTCAAAGTGCCATACACTTGACTAAAGATCAGATGTATCATGAGAGGACGAAACATATTGATGTGAAGTATCATTTCATTCGGGATATCATTGCTGAAGGAAAAGTCCTTATTCAGAAAATCAATACTAAGGACAATCCAGCCGATATGTTTACAAAACATCTTCCACTTTACAAGTTCAAGCAGTGCTTGGACTTGGTTGGTGTTCGTTATTGGTGATTTAAGCCCATTGGGACTTATATGGAGAAGGTGGAGCAAGTTTATAATCTCTCGATGTTGGGGACTCATCAAGGTGGAGATTTGTTGAAGCTGCATTTGTTGACCAAATGCCTTTGGTGCTTCGTCCCACATCGGTAGAAGCCAAAGGAATTCTTCCTTTGGTTTCCTATAAATAAGGGAGCCTTATGAAGGAATGAATTGCACCACTCAAGAGAGTAATATGGGCTTTTAGCTTCTTGAGTCATTTAGCCCATTCAGTCAAATATTTTAGGCTCTCTTGTTTTGAGTTTAGGAATATTTTCTAAACTCTTTTGTAAGTGCCTATTGGCCTAGGAACCACTTTCCTACGGTGTTTTGTATTTCTTCTTCATAGTAGAAATATTGCTCCTCCCTCGCCCGTGGACGTAGGTCAATTTGACCGAACCACGTAAATCTTCTGTGTCTTTTATTTGCTTTGTTATCCGTCTTTATATGGTCGGTTTTACCGCCTAATTATTATATGGCCGGTATCTACCGCCTATCTATTATATGGTCGGTTATACCGCCTACTTTGTGCTAACTTGAGTTTGTCTATTTCCTGGCCCGGTCCTAACAGTAAGTAACAGCATTTGGCAAACAGTTATCATCTTTCATTTTCACAAGAAACTCTTTAGCTTCTTTCAGCTTTCCTGCTTCACAAAGTCCTTTTATCATCGTACTGTATGTCACAACATTAGGATGCAATCCTTTATTAGGAAGACTTTGAAAAATGTCTTGTGCAAGATCAAGCATCCCCTTCTTGCAATACCCATTAATGATGATATTGAACATGGTAATGTCAAGGTCTACCCGGTCAGAGTCCATCCTCTCTAATAATAACAATGCTTCATTCATATTTGCATTCTTCGTGAAACCTTCCAAAATGACACAATAAGTGTAAAAATTAGGATTTAGTGAAGCAGCTTGCATCTCATTGAAAATTCGTTTTGCAGTAGCACACTTTCCCTCCCTAAATAAGCCCTGCAGGACAATGTTATAAGTAGCAACTGAAGGTTTCAATCCTTTACATTGAATCTGTCTAAACTCTAAAGAGATGCATAGCTTCATCCACTTTCTTTTGCTTGAAAAATCCGTTGATTAAAATATTATAGCTTTGAATACCAGGAGCTACTCCTCCATCATTCATCAGATCAAAAACTCTTTTTGCACCAGGAATCTGGCCTATTAGACAGTAGCCATCCAACAGTGAATTATAGGTGACCATATCAGCACTCTTGCCCTGTTGAATCATGGTATGAATTACCTTCTCGGCTTCTTCGATCATTCCTTCCCTACAAAGCGCATCAACCACGATGTTATATGTATAAACATTAGGAGAAATATTATAATCAACCATCCTATTCCAGATGTTTTCAGCATCTTTCCATTTACCATTATTACACAACCCTTGAATCAAACAACTACAAGTGATGACGTTTGGGGGAATGCCCTTATCAATCATCTCAGAGAAAAGGGCAAGAGCTTCATCCACCATCCTATCCTTGCATAAGCTGTCAATGATGGTGCTGTACACGATGGTATCGGGCTTGCACTTTCCTCTTTCCATTATCCTCAAAAATTCAATGGCTGCACGAGTGTTCCCCACCTTGCACAGCCCATCTATTACAGTCCCAAACATTTTATCATTGGGTTGACATAGTTTTCCACATATTATCTTCCTGAATAACTCTTGTGCCTCAAGAACCTTACCTTGTCCAAATAGCCCTTTGAGTAAAGTGGTAAAAAGGCAAACGTCAGGCAAATAACCGTGCTTGAGGAAGGATCCCAGAACAGAAAAACCACAATCAGTCCTATCTAAGAGGCAGTAACAATTAATGACCATATTCATGGTATAGTCATTAATAGGAATACCACCCAAGAAGCACATATCTTTGTAAATCGAAATAGCAGCAGAATATTGCTTCATCTTGACCACACGGCCAAGCAGTTGGGCGAAATCAATAACCGAAGGCAGAGGCCTCATCCGGACCATTTGCTTATACAAACCCACGGCATCATCAAGATTGTGAATACTATCAGCAAACCCAGATTTAAATACTCCCTTATTCTGAGACTGAATTCTCCTAGCAGAATGAAAATGGGCCAAAAAAAAAACCAAAATTGCTGCTGATACAAGAAAAGGGTAATGAAACAGGAAGTGGCCTTGGAGGGAAATGCTCAGAAATGCCTCCAGCATTGCGATTGACAGATGACATGGATGATCTCTTAACGGAATGGGCACCAATATTTCTCCCATTAATCTTCATCGAAACAAGTAGTACTAGCACAAATCCTCTGCTGCTCTTTGCCTCTGCTAACTTCACTCAAGACAAGCTCTCAGGCGGGTCGGATTTCTCAGTCAAACATACAAAAGCAGATCCGAATAGCAAAAAGGTGGCTTTTGCAGGAGAAAGAGGACAAGCTTTGGAGCCCGAGGAATCAGAAATCATTTACAAGGTAGTAATTTTGTGGGAACTCTATATTTGATTATGCTGCCGCCAACACATTTTTGGTTTGTACATGTTATGGTGGTGAGAATTGCAGTTTTGGTCATAAATGTTTGAGGCACGATGGCATTTCAAGTTTCTAAAGTTTGGAAGAAAGTAATTGCAGTCCTATTGACTCATTTACACCAACTGTAACTGGAATCCATTCATATGCTGTTAGCCACTGACAATTAATTGTTTAAGAAGGTTTAAAAATCTTGAAAGGAATATTGTTGGTCATAATTTGTAATAAAACAGATTATGTGAGTAATTAGTTTTTAGTTCAAAAATATAAAAATTCGATTGACCAAACAATTAGGTTAAAGAATAATTATTTACGTGACTAGCATGTTAGTATTTGGTATCTTTTATTACAGATTATGGCTAGTAGTAATATACTATTGACTTTTTTAAACTTCTACAAAATTAGTTGCCAGCACATAGGATTGCAAATAAGTCAAGTTGAGTTAAATTCAAGTCAAATTCGAGTCAAATTAGTTGCCGGCACATAGGATTGTTAATCTAAAGAACGAGTCAAGCTCTAATTCGAGTTCGAGTTTAAAAAAATAAAAAATAATTATTCTATTTTTTAAAAAATGAATAAAATAATATTTTTAAAACAAATAATAAAATATTAGAGATATATATGTAATTTTACTATTAAATAAAAATTATATATATACTCGAGTCGAGTTTAGTATTTTTGAACTCGAAATCAAATTTGATGTTAACCAAACTCAAGTCGAGTTTTGACTCAAACCGCTCGCGAGCGGTGTTTACTGCTATACCGGTGCATTACCGGAAGTAAATAAAAATCAATCATTAGGACTAAACGTGCATAAGAAATAAAATATTTGACGCTCCATTTGCTTTCACACTTTCATGAACTAGAATGCTCATACCCCGAACATTTGGGATCAAAGATTCAATTCTCTCTTTATGTAGGTACTATGAAGAGGTTGTAATTTTTCATGTGCAAAACCTAAAATATACAAAGAGTTAGAGTTTATTTATGGAATTTAATACTCAATTCTTATACTTTTAATATTGGGCTTTTCTTTCAATTTTAGTTACAATTTGATAATATACTCAGTTTCGTTTGGGAAAAAAAAAAAGATATTATGGTCCATTGTATTAGTAAAATAATCATAAAGTCGAACCAGCAAGAAGAAGAATTTCTAATATTCACACCTCAAGTTTGGTTTGGAAATGATAGTTTATTGAACTTGCAAATGTTTGATCTTCTGACATACTGTTAGGATTACATTTTATGCTTGAATTAAAGTCCTGACTTGCCATTAGAATTGTAGCCTATATTTTTGTCTGGTGGCTAACTCCTCTAAGGCTAGTTAGTAGTTAGTTTTGTTCTTAAAATAATTTGACTATAGTTAAAGTGTGTATGTGAGCTTAGGTACATATTCTTACTTTTGGTGTATAAATTGGGAGCGTGTAATTATTGTAACCACCTAAAATACTTAAATATACACAAGAACAAAGCTTTTATTTGCCTAACACATGTTGATTTAGTTTATAAGAATAGATCACTTCCTCTAAATTTTGCTTGTGACCCCTCAAGACATGAATTGGTGGAAGTGATCAGAGCCAAAACTACACAAACCTTTTTTTTTTTTTGCTTCTAATGTGCAATCCTGGGTAATACTACTGATTGTAAGCACAAGGGAAACTTTTTGTTACTGAAGTAAATGAAACTTCATTAGTTTTCAATCTAATTTAACAATGTGCTACAAGGTCACGACCTAATGTCCCTTGTTGTTCTAACTGATAGTCTAAGGGGCCAAGTAAAATATGAAGATAGTCCAATGACACATATTGCAATCACCCCTTGTTTCTTGTTAGGGGGAGAAAAAAAAAAACATGAAAGTTCAATTTCATTATGGGTAGACTGTATACTTTTTTGCTTCTTCTTTTTTGTTTGGTTTGCTCATATACATGCAAATACCAAGTGCATTCCATTACTTCTTCAAATCCAAAAATTGAATATACTCTGTGCCTGGAAACAGCCACCTATTGCACAAGGTTCAAACCTGGGAACCAAAACGTAATCGCTGAGAAGCTGAAAGAATGACTTATCCATCATTCTACAGGCTCATATCCATAACATGACTTTTTAAATGCAAGATTCTGATGATGACCAAGGATGGCTTTTCCAAAAATGAAAATATTCTTAGTTTTTAACCAAAAATTTTCCAATTACGAAAAGGTTCTCTGACAAATCATAAGAGCCACATGGGCAAAGTTGAAAATTATCTCTTAAAAATAATGTGCAGATCAAGAGGAGCAAATGAAAGTACAAAGAAAAGGGGTGCGAGTATGGAGACTAACGTGTCAAGAAAGGCTTCCTAATCCAAAAAAAAGAACACTCGTTCATTGGGTTTAAAATGTTTTTGCTTACTTCTTCCACAAAAAAAAAAAAAAAAAAAAAGGCCGTTGCTTACTATGAAGAGACTGTTTTGCATGTGAGAATTGGTGATACAACTTTCACTATGTACACCATCATACACCATTTTTTTGAAGATGTCTCATGGGTTTACACCATTTTTCAATCCTCTAAAGAAACCCCACACAATAACATTGTACAGAATGCTCTTCTGCCTTCCTGGATAAATGTATCTGGAAACTGTAAAACCCACGATTTTTGGCACCGATTTTGTTATTTTATTTCCCCAATTAATTAAATAGATAAATTTACTAAGTAAAAGAAAAATAAAATAAAAATAACTGTAGGATAGGATAAGGGGTCTAATAAATTAAAACTCTGGCCCAAGCCACCTACTAGTAAGTAGGGCTAGGTTTAGGTTTGATCAAAACCCTAGACAGGAAAATAACCCCAACCTTACCTTTCTGTCGTCTGCCTCCCTAGAGCAAGAGCCGTCAGAGAGGAGAGAAAGAGAAGCAGGTGACACCGTCAATCGATCCGACGACTAGGCATCTAAACCTGTAAGTCTCGAGTTCACGCAAGAAAACTTTTCTTTTAAGTTGTAGTTGTTATATTAATGGGTCTAGAAATTTTATGCGCATGTATTGTTGTTATATAGGCATAGATATATATGTTTTGATAAGATTCGTATATGGGTTAATAGATCAGGGGGTTGATTTTTAATCTGGTGATTATAGGGTGAGTGAATCTGTTTTTATAAAAAAAAAAAAAAAAAAAAGTGAAGAGCAGCGGCAGCCGCTGCTCTGTCTTGGTGCGGCTGCCATTTCTGGCGGCAAAGAAAAGAGCTTCAAGGGTTGGCCAGACAGCCAAAAAAAAAAAAAAAGTTGTCGCCAGCACTTGCTGGCGACATTGGAGTGAATTCATGGTTGGCCTTTCGGCCAACCAATTGAGGGTCTGGGCGCCAGACCTTCTGGTGGCCAACCATGGGTCCCACCCGAGGGTAAAAATAAAAAATTAATAAATAAATAAAATAAAACAAAACATATATATATGGTAATAAATAAAAAATAAATAAATAAATAAAGGGAAGCAATTTAAATTTGGGCCAAAGGATAGTATAAAATTTAGTAAACGTTTAGTCAATAAATTTTATATATAACTAGCCCATTTTTATAGTATATCGTGAATATTAGAAAATTCAAGACCCGATTTAAAGTAATTGTTAGAATTGAATTATTGGTCATGTAAACCTTATATTTAATTAATTACGTCTAAGATATTTAAAGAAAAATCTAGGATATCTTAATTTAGCCTTATGAGGTTAAGGTAGATGAGGTGAGATAAATTTATCATAATCATAATAGTAAATAATAATTAATAAACAATAATAGTAAGGATAATAACAATATGGACATGGAGAAGATAAATTTAAGGATATAAACGAAGATAAAAATATAAATACGAGTGGAATAAACTAAGACAATAATAATTATAATAAGTCAATATATATATGTACATGTATATATAAATAATAATAACACCTACACACGCATAAAAGTGGAAATAAAGGGGAAGTAATAGTAACTATTTAATATTTATATAAGTGGTAATAAAATAAGTTAGCTACGACGAGGATGATAATAATAATAATGAATAATTATAAACTATAAATAAACAGAGTGAGATAGTAGTCGGGATAATAAACATGATTACGAATAATTATTTTCTTTTAAATTGAGAAATGTTATAAAAAGGGAAACTTTCCAAATTAAGAAACCTTCCAAAAATGGAAACTTTCTAAAAATAGAAACTATCCAGAAATAGAAAACATTTCAATTTAGGGAAACTCTGCCAGGGTTCATATAATGGTTTAGACACGAATATTTGACTCGCCTAGGGTTCGTATAGTTATGCATCTATAGGAAGTAACCACTAATTAAGGAACCTATGCATTTGATAGGTACGATACAAGGATCTAAGATAGTTCCTCTCGAGCAGCCAAACAAAGGTAGGTGGTACTTACCCTTCTGAGATTTCAAATGTGCAAAACGAAATTCTTGTTCTCGATCCGATTTTGTTGAGTTGACTCGAAAGGTGTTTGATTAAATGTTTTACTTGGATATTTATGAAAGCTATATTTTACTATACAAAAATGGACCATGTGACTTATTTGAAATGTTTTGATATGATTTTATATACAAAATGAGTTGGATCTTTTATGAAAACAAAGATTTATGTATATGATATATGAAATGAATTTTGACAAATAAAGCTCAGAGCAGTCATGAAATAGACGGTAGGGGCTATAGTCCTGTCTAATCGCCATGGTAGCCTGGTATAGAGTCCGGCCGATTGGTAAGGTCATGGTAGCCTGGTATAGAGTCCGGCCGATTGACCCAAATATGAATGAGGCCAATCGGTAGTCATGAAACTTATTGATCGCCCACCTAGTAGGGGTTTAATCTCTAGGCTGAGTACTCAGTAGCCGGTCATTACATGTACTTGTTATGAGCTGATATGGAACGATTTATGAGCTAATATGAAACGATTTATGAGTTGAAATGCAACGTTTTATGGGATGATTCATGAATGGATATGAAGAGACTTATAAAATGTTATAAAGTGATTTATGACGTTACGATTCCTCATGTATAATTATCAATGTGATGCTTTTAAATTGCTTGTCATTCTTTACTACTGATTGTTTTATAAATGACGTTACTTTCAAAATTATGGATGTGAATGATATGCAAACGATTTGAGTTGTACTTATACGTGTATGTATCTATAAAACTAAGAGTGCATGGTCCAACAGAGGGGTAAATATTACCTACTGAGTAATGTGTCGCTCAACCTACTTCTTACCATTTTTTGCAGATTCTGAAGAGTATGAATTGGTTTACGTAGAAGACCCCGAGGATGACTTTTATTAGCAGTAGATTAATAGAAGTTGGCAGGCTAGTTTCTTCTAGTTGTTAGCCTTATTTACTTTTGTTTCCGCTATTTCAATAAATGTACGAACGTCTCGAATATTCGTAGACTTTCTTTTATATGTGGTTTGTACCGCACTTTATTTGGTTAAGTCATTTAGTACTTTTAAAGTTAAACGAGTTGATGTAGCCTTGTATTCTTGAGTGAGACTTGGGAGTACGGCGGATGTCATGTGACGGGCACGTGCGGGCTCGGGGCGTGACAGAAACAATCACCCAAACGGTTCTTTTAGACTTCAATACAATAATTTGGACAGACAAGAAGCATAAAACTACTCGAACAACCAAATAACTAGGAAAAGGTGCTCTGCCAAGAAAGGCAATTAAGTAAAAAGTAAAGTTAAATTTTACTTTTGGTTTGGTTTATAACCAGCCTTCTCCTTAGCTGGTTTGGTTCATCAAATAAACCCTTAAGCTTTCAACCTGAATAGAAGCACTCTGCCCCTTAAACTCTCAACCTGAATAGAAGCAGTCTGTACCGTGGATAGTTAGGTTGGAGACTTTATGAACTACTATGTTAATCAAACCACATGCTCGACAGCTTCTGCATTCCCTCCTCAGTTCCCTTTGAGTTATTTTACTGATTTTTAAGGTCAAATTGTTAAAATCAGGAGGAATTAGGTATAAATATAGCTTCCTTTGCTGAAGTTGATCACATGATCATCAGGGTCCAAATCAGAAATCTCAGGTTGTGAAGGATCAGTTAATTGGAAAACTAGAACCAATAATCTGTCAATAACCTCTGTTTAGTTTTTGACCTCCAGTTCCAACATCTCCACTGGATGAGCTCCAGCTCTTAGCCCTTCTCTTTGCATGTGGTTCAATCTTACTTTTTGGTTATGTTGCTCAATGGTTGCATTTCAACCAACTAATTACAGACTATCTAGTGTTGAAGTTCAAGATAGGAATGATCTTCTGGATTTATTGTCATTTTATTTCCTTTCTTCACTGTAGTTGGTGCAGGGATATGCCTCTTTTTGCATCTTGTTCAATTTTTCATCATCAGAAGTTGCCTTTTACCTAAAAAAGAAAATTAAACACAATGCTTTCTCTCTCTGTAATCCTTTATACTCCCACTGTAGATTTATTCTTCATAAATCTGCCTCATTCTTGATTTCTTCCTTTTAGACACAATGCTGCCTCATTCTTGATTTCTTCCCACTGTAGATTTATCTTCATAATTCTGCATTACTTTTCCATATGATAGATTTTTCATTTGCATTTTAGTATTATCAGTGGCCTCTTCATCTTCCATGACTTCCAACTGAAAAGCTTGCACAATTGCATGGATGTGTCAATTCTCCAGGTGATGAATTTGATTGGTGCAGTTATGGTGGATGACATGATAGATACTGCTGCTAAGCATTCCTGGATTCATGCTCCTGATTTATCACTTATGCCTCATTTTGTTAACAAATGGAAATATAAAAAATATCCATGGCATCAAAGGCAAATCCAACTATTTGGGTTTAAGTTGAATCCCCCTCCCCCATCTCCCACCTTCTTTTTGTACATGGGACGGGCATGCCTGGTGGCTCTAAAGTATAAGTTATTAACCTTTTCTCATAGATAAAGGGTGGGAGAGGAAGAAGTGAAGAGCTCTGTGTTTTGCATATTTTAATTCTCGCGAAATCTGCGATATACTGGTTTTACCCTTATCTGTATCTGCTATTCTAGGTACTAATAGTTATCTATGCATGATTGGGCTTCCAATATGCTTTACTTCTACTTTGCTTTTTTGTCATCTTGGTCTAGTGTGATGTTGCCAGCCTGTGATTGATTCAGCTGATTTATGCCATTTATGGAAGTCAATGCCCTTCTTTGATCTTGTTTTTGCAATTGCTGCACCCACGCTGTTTTCAGGTACTACATCTCCAGTGCATAATGCTCCATTACTTGCATATGATACAGCTGCTCCAATTGAAAGTAGTTCTCAATAAGCTTAATATCAAGCAGAAGATAAAATCTTAATAATCTTGTTTCCTGTTAAAAATTTCCATTTCCTCAACAACACCACATAGGGCCAAAAAGAATAATAGAATTTAATAAATTCTGATTTTACTCTTTCAAGTGGTAGTTGACATCATATATGAAGTTGGCTGGATGAGTTTTCATGACTTCAACTTTTGAATAGCACATTAGTGGTAGAGCCATATTTGTCTTTAATGTTTTTTTCTCCAGGTAGTTGTTAGCCTCAGAAACACATCTGAAGATGGTGATTGCATATGACTCGTGGGTTTTTGGCACAAAAATGTTTATGTTCTGAAGTATTCTGGATATTCTTGTGGAAAAGTTCTCAGGCAGATCAGTGTTACAGCCTTGTGTGCAAGACCTATAGCATATGGTATTCTTTTCAGTTCCCATTTACTGTTTCCTTCTCCAATGAACTTTTCTTTGGACTTGTACTTAGTAGCGAGCGGGGTAATATTATTTAGCATTCACACAATGATCTGCAATGATTTCTCACGTTTATCTGGGTTCTGCTAAAGTATTTTGTATGTCTGTTCTTTTTCAATCCTCCTGCAATAGAAATGTTGTCAAATGGATTGTTCGAAGAGGTGATCATAACAAATACCATCCCTTTAGCAGAGCAGAACTATTTCCCCCAGCTTACGGTCCTATCTGTTGCAAACCTTTTGGGTAAGACCATTTGGCGCGTTCATGATGATTGTTCTGTGAGTATTACTTCAACCAAATATATATTTGCTTCATAACTTTATATTTGTTCCCTAGCAGATGAGGATTTACGTCCTCTTTTTCCTTTGGTTATAGCGCATTCTGCTTGGTGAAATACATTTAAACAAGGATCAGAGGAACTTAATGAAACTTCCTTTTTATCAAAAAAAAAAAAAGAAGATGGGATCAGAGCAGAGGAAATTAGAGCTTTGTTTCTCCCTTGATATAGTTTAGTTGGCCCATCACATCTTGTATGAACTCTTGCTTCAGCATTGGGACATCAATGCATGCTTCATATTTCAATTGGTGCTTTGAACATTCTCTAATTGATTCAGCGCTTGGTTTATAAAACTCTGTAGGAGGATTTCTCAGTTTTTACCTTCATTTTTTGACGTTTCTTCTTGATATCTTGGCTTTCAGGGAAGCTTTGAACCCTATTCCTGCTTGGGCATAGAATATTGATCAGTTTCGAGTGAGCTTTTTTTCATAGAATATTGTGAAGTACAGCTTCTGGCCTGGAAGCAATGTTGCGGATAAAATTTTCATTCTTTAGTAGCATCCAGGCATCCAGCATTTCATTTTCCTAATATTGTCTGGACTTTGTCACCCCTGTGGTATGATATTTCTTATGTACCTGACCTGTGGTGTAGAATAGTTTTTACTTGTAACTGAACGACTTGATGCCAGTATATATAAATAATTTGGGAGCTTTGGTTATTCCTGGTTCGTTTCACTGGTAACATTATAATCAGTAGCATCACATTTTTTTTCAATATTGAATTTCTGTGCGAGGATTATCAATTCCCTCTTGTCAAATATGATATCTCCATGTGCGTCCTTTTGGAATTTGTATCATTCGACTTCGATCGACGCAGGAGAAGAATGCATGCTGCGCCCTATGTTTGCTCTAATGGATTTGCTGAAGGAGTATGATATCTTAGCATTGACACCAAAAACTAATTTAAACGATCAGGTACACAGTATAGTTCTTAACAGCCATCCCCAAACCAACATGGAAACCTACAAAGAATGATGTTCTTCAAAAAAAGCCTGAAAGGACAATATCTATAATAACAATAATATCTCCTAACCTTTAAGGATATCCACAACTACTATTTCCTTCTCAACAGTAACTCCAACCACACTTTATACCTTTTTTTTTTTTTTCAGTTAGGGGTATCCGGACCTACACCCGACTAGTCCCCTAACTCCGAGGAGAGCGGGCCCACCGATCCTCGGGAAATTACCCCAGGCTGCCAACCACACTTTATACCTTGAATGAACAACAGCAGTGCTTCACTATTTGTACTCAAATTGCAAAGCAGACAGTTATCAATTTCTCTTGAAGTTGAATCTAATTCATCTCTTCGAAGTAAATCTTCTGGACTCCGTCTTCTTGGTTTTCTTTGAACCTGATGACTTGTAATACCTTCAGATACATCACTTTTCATTTTCATGAAGTGAAATCCCATAATATACCGGTACTCCCCAGTCCCAAGACAACGAGAGCAGTAGCTAAGACCACTCCCACCAGTCCCTGCACCTGCAGCGGGCAACTTGTGGGCAATCCTCAGATCAAGAGCATATTCCAGGACACAATTAAAACATAGAAATTATACTGAAACCTCACCATTTTGGCCATGCTCCTTTAGGAAGTATGGTAAGATGTGGGAAATTTGTCCTCCCTGCATTATGCATGATGCAAAGTCACGCAACTTGTGAAACCACCTCCCATATTTCAAAAGTACTGTAGTTGTTAAAGAAACTTAAAATGAAGGTAAAATTAAACAAATACAAATACAAGTAGAGGAAAATGCAGCATTCCATTCCAAAAACGACTGTATAAAATGTCAATTAGCTTTAAAGAGTGGCATTGCTAAACAAAAAAGCAGGTTCTTTAGTGTCGAAGATATGTGATCTGATATTATGAAAAGATTTGATATTGTAAATATTAAAAAAGATTTGATTATAGTATCATATGATTATAATATCATATATTAATTAGGTATCATATAATTATAGTATTATATATTAATTAGGTAGTGGATTGATTTAGATTAGTATGATTTTAAGATTTAAATTAGGTTACACTTGTGTATATATATTTGTATATTGTGTAGTCCAAATATATGAAAAAAAATATTTTCTGTCCCTTTTTCTTAGTTTACATGGTATCAGAGCTTTAGTCTCTGTTGTCAGTTTGTCTTTTGACGTGACCCTATTGAGTCACTTTTAGATATTTCTTGTGTGAATTATAATAGCAGATATGAAAGGTAGTAGTAGAGAGATAAAAACAATAATTTTTGATATTATTCCTACAACATCAAAAATTATTGAACACAAATTGAGTGGAAAAAATTTTTTGGATTGGAATAAAACTATTCGGATATATCTACGCAGCATCGATAGAGATGATCATCTCACTGATGACCCACCCGTTTATGGGGAAAAAAATTAGGGAAAATACAAAACTATTTTTGCAAATCTGAAACTCTATTGATAATGAGATAGTCAGTCTCATCAATCATTGTGAGTTTGTTAAAGAGCTTATGGATTATTTGGCTTTCTTGTATTCTGGTAAGGGTAATTTAAATCATATATATGATGTTTGCAAGGAATTTTACCGTCCGGAAAAACAGCAGAGATCCCTTACAGCATATTTTTTTGTGATTTTAAACGTGTATGAAGAATTGAATTCTCTCCTTCCTTTTAGTACTGATGTAAAAATTCAACAGTCTCAACGGGAACAAATGCCTGTAATGAGTTTTCTTGCAGGATTACTAGTTGAGTTTGATGCTGCTCGAACACAAATTCTCTCTAACCCAGAGATTGTTTCCCTCCATGACACTTTCACACGAGTGTTGAGAACCGAAAGATCTTTGTCTACTTCCAATGTTACTTGTGCTCTCGTGAGTCGAAGTAGAGTTGGTCGAGGAAATAATAGTAGAAACAGTGGCAAAAATGGGACTGGTGAGATTGCTGGTCATGGACAATACAACTCAAATCAACGAGTCTGTTATCACTGTAAGAAACCAGGTCATACCATACGTACGTGTTGGGACCTTCATAGTAGACTCAACAGCAGCCCCCGTCTGCAAATTTCGCAACCCAGGAAAACAATTATGTGTCTTCTGACAAATCCATACTTATCTTTGCTGATGAGTTTGCCCACTTTACTAAGTTCCAGGCCTCACAAAAATCTGCTAACCCATCTTCTAATACCAATTCTCCTTCTATTGATTACTCAGGTAAACCTACTACATGCCTTGTGTCATCTTCTAACAAATGAGTCATCGATTCCGGTGCAACAGATCATATGACCGGTAATAAAGGTATTCTATACTCTTTTAATCCTAACAAAGATCATCCGAATGTTACTTTGGCTAATGGGTCATGTGCTTAAGTTGCGGGTTCTGGTATAGCATTTCCTATGTCATCTATCCCCTTATATTCAGTCTTATGTTTACCTAATTTTTCGTTTAATCTACTCTCAGTCAGTAAAATTACAAAAGTTCTCAAGTGGTCTGTCTCATTTTTTCCTGAATATTGTGTTTTTCAGGATCTTATGACAGGGAAAATTATTGGTAAAGGACGTGAGTCTGGCGGCCTGTATACACTTGAAACCCCTTCATCGAAAGTGCCGAAACTTGTTGCATGTTCCTCCACTTTGATTCCGCTTGAAATTCACTGTCGTTTGGGTCATCCATCTCTACCCACCTTGAAGACGTTGTGTCCAAATTTTTAAAATTTATCCCATTTAGATTGTAAGTCATGCTAATTTGTCAAGTATTATCGTTTGCCTTACTTGCCTAGAGTCAATAAATGGGTTTCATCGCCCTTTGAATTAATGCACTCTCATATGTGGGGCCCTTGTCCAATAGTATCTAAATCTGGTTTTAAGTATTTTGTCACCTTTGTTGATGACTACTCTCGTGTTACTTGGTTATATTTAATGAGAAGTCGTTCAGATTTATTTAATATTTTTTGTTCCTTTTGTTCTGAAATAAAAACACAATTTAATGTGTATGTCCGCATTTTGCGAAGTGATAATGCAAAAGAATACTTTTTTAAATCCTTTAATTCGTATATGTCAGAAAATGGAATCCTTCACCAATATTCATGTTCTGACACACCACCACAAAATGGTATTGCTGAAAAAAAAAATAGGCACTTATTAGAAATTGCTAGAGCCCTTCTATTTCACATGAAAGTTCCTAAGCAATTTTGGGCAGATGCTATTTCAACAGCCTGTTTTCTAATTAATCGCATGCCATCTTCTGCGCTTGCAGGTGAGATTCCTTATTCAATTTTGTTTCCAACCCAATCTTTATTCCCCATTGAACCACGCATATTTGGGTGTACTTGTTTTGTTCGTGATACCCGTCCTTAAGTGTCTAAATTAGATCTCAAATCTCTCAAGTGTGTGTTTTTGGGTTATTCACGTCTTCAAAAAGGGTATAGATGTTATTCTCCAATTTTAGATCGTTATTTAGGCTCTGCTGATGTTACATTTTTTGAGACACATTCATTTTTTCTTGAGTCTAATGTCTATAGTAGTCAGGGGGAGGGAGATGATATTCTAGTCTACACTGTTACAACAACTGTTCCTACAAGACCACCGATCAGTCAAGTGTATTCTCGTCGTTCTCAACACATAGACTCACATCTTCCACCACCTTCTCTTTCTATAGATCCGAGTTCTGATCCACCGCTTCCTCAGTCTCTAAATTCCAATTTTGATTTGCCTATTGCTTTAAGAAAAGGTAAAAGATAGTGCACTTACCCAGTTTCATCATTTGTTTCATATGACCATTTGTCTCCCTCCTTGCGTTGTTTTACTGCTTTCTTAGATTCAATATCTCTTCCTCAACGCTTATCTGAGGTTTTGGAACATCCTGGTTGGCGGGCTGCTATGGAGGAAGAAATGATGGCCCTAGATAATAATGATACCTGAGATTTGGTTCATCTACCAACAGGTATGAAACTTATTTGTTGTAAATGGGTGTTTACTGTTAAAGTCAATCCTGATGGTTCTGTTGCTCACCTCAAAGCTCGTCTTGTTGCAAAAGGGTATGCTTAGACATATGCGGTGGATTATTCAGACACGTTTTCTTCCGTCGCAAAACTCACCTCTGCTCGATTATTTATTTCCCTTGCTACTACTAATAATTGACCTTTGTACCAGCTAGATATTAAGAATGCATTCCTTCATGGGGATTTGCAAGAGAAAGTTTATATGGAGCAACCACCTGGATTTGTTGCTCAGGGGGAGTCTGGTAAGGTTTGTAGACTCCGAAAGTCATTATATGGTTTAAAACAGAGTTCTCGTGCTTGGTTTGGGAAATTCAGTGAGGTAGTTCAAGAGTTTGGCATGAAGAAGTGTAATTCTGATCATTCTATCTTTTATCAACAATCTGAAGTTGGTATTATCCTATTAGTGATTTATATTGATGATATTGTTATTACTGGTAGTAACAATGTAGGTATTGCAGCTCTTAAAAATTTTCTTCAATCGCGCTTCCAGACAAAAGATTTGAGTATGTTTAAATACTTTTTAGGTATTGAGGTTACCAAATGTAAACAAGGTATCTTCTTATGCTAAAGGAAGTATGTTTTTTATCTTTTGAAAGTAACAGGAAAGCTAGGTGTTAAGTCATGTAGTGCACCAATGATCCCTAACATGCAACTTACAGCAGATGATGAGGGGTTATTCTCAGATCTTGAAATGTACCGGCGATTAGTGGGGAAGTTGAATTATTTTACTGTGACTCGTCCGGATATTGCATATCCGGTTAGTATTTTGAGTCAACTTATGTCCTCATCAAGAACCACCCATTGGGCAGTTTTAGAGCAAATCTTATGTTATCTTAAAGAAACTCCAGGACGTGGTATACTATATGGTAATCATAGTCATTCTCATGTTGAATGCTTTTTAGATGCGGATTGGACAGGTTCTAAAATTGATCGAAGATCAACAACTGGATATTGTGTTTTCGTTGGAGGTAATTTGGTATCGTGGAAAAGTAAGAATGCTTCTCAGATTACAACTGGACATGTTGAATGCTTCTCAGATGCGGATTGGACAGGTTCTAAATTTGATCGAAAATTTACAATTGGATATTGTGTTTTCGTTGGAGGTAATTTGGTATCGTGGAAAAGTAAGAAACAAAGTGTAGTATGTCGCTCTAGTGCAGAAGTGCAGAGTCTGAATACCGGTCTATGGCACAATCCACTTGTGAGCTTATATGGATACATCAATTATTGTGTGAGGTGAAAATCAATAATTCACTTCCAATGAAGTTATGGTGTGACAATCAAGTTGCCCTTCATATAGCATCAAATCCAGTTTTTCATGAGAGAACAAAGCATATCAAAATTAATTGCCACTTTGTTCGTGGAAAAATCCAGCAAAACTTGATCTCAACCAGTCATGTGAAAATTGGAGAATAGTTAGTTGATATTCTCACTAAACCTCTAAATGGTCCGAGAATTGATTACATTTGTGGCAAAATGGGCATGATAAACATCTATGCTCCATCTTGAGAGGGAGTGTTGAAGATATGTGATCTGATATTATGAAAAGATTTGATATTGTAAATATTAGGAAAGATTTGATTATAGTATCATATGATTATAGTATCATATATTAATTAGGTATTATATGATTATAGTATCATATATTAATTAGGTAATAGATTGATTTAGATTAGCATGATTTTAGGATCTAAATTAGGTTACACTTGTGTATATATATTTGTATATTGTGTAGTCCAAATATATGAAAAAGAGTATTTTCTCTCTCTTTTTCTTAGTTTACATTTAGATTACGAAGGGACGTATTTGTTTGCTGTCTAGAAAAGAAGTTCAGTCTTGTACAATGCCATTGATCCAAATAGTATCTATCACCCTGGAAATGTGTAGGGAGATGATATTTAGCATCCTCAAGTTGCTCCTTTATTGCTAAAGTTGGCCATTCTCCACTGCCTCATAAACCAGTCAGGCATCTATGGTATCAAAAGTGGCTAGTAAGGGATCGATTCAGTCTAGTCAGGAACAATGCCTTACAAAAATGCATCAAGAAAATGAAGTTGAAGGGAAAGTAGATTATATACTATACACTCACGGCATAGTATTGGGTACTACTGGTTCTAGCTTGACCTACGAAGAAACAGGCAGCAGATTCAATGATAGAACTAACTCCCCCCCCCCCCGGCGCGGCGGCAAACAACAAAAAAGAAAGCTAGACTATATTAGAAAGATTATATATAGAAGGCAACATATAGTTCATACTAGAACCAAAACAGTGGTGCTTCAGCGGATTGAACTAGGACCAAATTAATACTCTAGGAGGCCTAATGTTCCAGATAAATTCATAATTAGTCCAGCCATCTAAGTTGTGTTGACAAAGGACATTGACCAAAATAAAAATTAAAAAGGTGCAAGGTTTGAATTACTGCTACAGGCAAAAGGTTCATAACAACTACAATTATAAGACTTGCAAACATAATTAGGTTCAAGTGTTCTATCTATTTGCCTTCCAGTGCTAATATCTATTATACCATATAGTTAAGTGAACAAATAAGAGAAGCTCAGAATGTGAAGGAATGGTATACGAACCTATCCCATGGCAATTATGGCAACTCTGCCGCTCCCTCCATGCAAGGTGGATCTGGCTTCTTTCTTTGTTCTCTCTGCACATTTGACTACAACAGGAACAATATCAGAAAAGGATAAAGCTCAATATAAAATTTAAACTTTGACTAGTGACAAATGAGCACGCACTTGGTGATAAACAATAATGCATAAAATTTTAAAGGAATCATCATTTGCCGCACCAAAAGTTAATATTAACATTTAATAAAAGGAAAACAGATATGCCCTCTGATTGAAGAGTTCAGTTGCTTGACCTGCTGCGCTCTTAGATTTTAAGTCAGTGCAAAATGCATACATTTACTGTTTCTAAAAAAAATGCTGAAAATAATTGAGAATCTGGTAATGACTGAAGTCAGTTCTTCAGCAGCCATACAAATTTGACACCTAAAATGGAAATTAGGAAATGGACCAAACAGCAAATGTAGCTACAGTATCTCCAAGCCATTTCTCCAAATTCCTCGTAGCTCCTTGTAGCAATAGTTCAACCAGGAAGCTTAGTGTCTAAATACTTCTGGTCTTTGGTTGTGACTCCAAGACCCATACCATAATGAGTTTTATCCAATGGCATTTTAAAAAAAAAAAAAATTCCATCATCTTTCTTGGAATTCATCTAACTCACTAACCTCCCTCTCATTACTCTTCCTAGTTTCAGCTATCCAACTTCTTTTCCACTACTTTTGTTCCTTAATTATGAGTTATTCTCCATTTCAGAACATTATTAGATTGTTACTGGATAAGTTACATGACTTACAAATATTTGGTTAAAAACTTTAGAGTCTTCTATCATTGGTTTAAATCTTTAGTCACAACTTTGCAAGAAATTGTAGTCACAGGTTTGGATCATACATAAAAATGACAATTTTTGAGTAAATTGGCTGAATGCCTTTTACTTCATGATCATTTCCCTTAAATAAGAATTTCTGTACAATCTATTTTAGGTAATCATCTATACATAGCTAATTACAGCTAATGTCCTAATTACTGATATTCTATTTTAGGTAACTATATATACACAATTAATGAACAAATCGTGGGCATGATTTATGCCATAATCTTTGCCACAATTTCTGCCATCATCTTATGCCATAATCTCTACCATTGATATCCCCCCTCAAATTGATGTTGGTTGATCAGCTAGCATCAGCATCAATTTGTCAACAAGAAAATGATGTCTAGGTTTGGAAAGAGCCTTAGTAAACACATCAGCAGTTTGGAGAGCAGTGGTGATATGCGGAAGAGAGATGACATGAGCATCATATGCTTCACGAATAGAGTGACAATCTACTTCAATGTGCTTGGTACGCTCATGAAATACTGGGTTAGCAGCAATTTGAATAGCACTAGTGTTATCTGCATGGAGCGGAGTAGGCTCAATTTGAGGAAACCCAAGTACACCCAACAATCCACGAAGCCAAACAATTTCAGAATATGCAGAGGACATGGCCTGATACTCAAACTCAGTAGAAGACTTAGACACCCGATCTTGCTTCTTGCTTTTCCAAGAAACGAGAGAGTTACCAATAAACATGCACCAACCGGTAATGGAACGTCTAGTATCAGAACAACCAGCCCAATCAGCATCACTGTATGCAACCAGACGAATAGGAGAGTCGATTTGAAAGAAAAGGCCTCGGGCAGAAGTGCCTTTCAAATAGCGAACAATGCGATGAACAGCGGCGAGATGAAGGTGCCTAGGGGCTTGCATAAATTGACTGACTTGTTGAACAGCAAAAGAAATATCAGGCCGAGTAATAGTCAGATAATTGAGGCTGCCTACCAATTGTCTATATAAAGAAGGATCAGATAGAAAAGCACCCTCATCATGACGATATTTAACATTCACCTCCAAGGGAATATCAACTGAACGACCATCTTGAAGGCCAGCCAAAGCAATTAACTCTTGAATGTATTTATGCTGGTGTAAGAAGATACCAGCGGAGGTGGAACGCACCTCAAGACCTAAAAAATACTGTAAAGGACCCAAGTCCTTCATATGAAAAGAAGTTTGAAGATGGTCTTGAAGCTTAGAAATCAAGTCAGTAGCAGTCCCTGTAATAACAATATCATCAACATATACCAGAAGCAGGACAATTCCTTTAGGTGTCTTGCAAAGAAACAAAGAGGAGTCATACTGGCTTTGGACAAATGACAAATTAATAAGCGTAGAACGAAATTTATCAAACCAAGCATGTGGAGCTATTTCAAACCATAGAGTGATCATTTCAACTTACAAACATCAAATGAAGGTGTAAAAAATAACCCTGATGGTGGAGTCATATAAATTTCTTCTTTAAAATCCCCATGCAAAAAGGAATCCTTAACATCCATTTGTCGCAATGACCAGCCCTTAGAAGCAGCAATAGCTAGAACAAGGCGTACTGTTGTCATCTTTGCGACGGGGGCAAATGTCTCCTCATAATTTATTCCATATTCTTGTTTATTACCAAGTGTCACCACCCTCGCTTTATATCGATCAAGTGAGCCATCAGACCGTAGCTTAATGGAATAAATCCACTTACAACCAATGAGCTTAACACCACTAGGACATGGAACAATATCCCAAGTATGGTTCTCCTGGAGAGCATGAAATTCTTGCATAGCTTTTACCCAACATGCATGCTTAGTTGCTTGAGAATAAGAGGTAGGAACTGCAGTATTAGCTAAAGTAGCAGAGAAGCCATACCTAGCAGGAGGTTGACGGATACGAGAAGATCCTCGAAGAACCACTGGAGCAGGTATTGGTTCTGGGTCGGGAAGGATTTGAGATGATGGAGCCCTGCGTCGTTGATAGACAATGCCGGGTTTAAAACGCTCAATTGGTGGCGAGATATCATCAAAGCTAGGAAGAAGGACACGCTTGAAAGGTAAAACATGCTGCTGAAAATAGTACTCATGCTCAAAGAAAATTACATTTCTAGAAACATGGAAACGATTAGCAACAACATCATAGCATAAAAATCCTTTCTGAGTAGTGCTATAACCCATAAAAGCACACCGAACTGATTGGGCTGTAAGCTTGTGACGCTCATGAGGTGGCAAGTGAACAAAACAAACACAGCCAAATGGGTGTAACATGTGATAATCAGGATGGACACCAAAAAGGCGATAATAAGGAGAGTCAAAACCCAATTGTTGAGAAGGCAGACGATTAATCAAATATACTGCAGTTGTCAAAGCTTCAACCCAAAATTTAGACGGCACTGTAGACTGTAAGAGTAATGTTCGAACAATATCCAACAAGTGACGGTTTTTACGCTCAGCCACCCCATTCTGTTGGGGCGTAGAAGGACATGATCGCTGAGAGAGAATGCCTTTATGTTGCAAGAAGGCTTGAAAGTTATGTGACACATATTCGCCACCATTATCAGATCGGAAAATCTTAATAGTTGTGGAAAATTATGTCTCAATATAAGCCACAAAAGTTTGAAAAACAGTAAATACCTCAGCTTTGGTGCGCAAAAAATATATCCATGTGAACCGACTATAGTCATCAATGAACGTCACAAAATATCTATAATGCGCATGTGAAATGACAGGAGTAATGCCCCAAACATCATTGTGTATTATCTCAAAACATGCATTAGCACGACTACCATAAGTAGGAAAAAGTAAAGTTTTGCTCTTTCCTAACTTACAAGCAGAACAATCAAGAGACAATGCATGAGTAGAACACTGATCTTTTTGTTCAAGAAGACCACGCTTCATCAAATTAGATAATATCACATTATTTGGATGACCTAATCGCCTATGCCAAACGTCAGCCTTATTTTCAACAATCATAGAAGCTAAAGATAAAGGTTTAGGAATAGCAAATTGCAACGGAAATAATCTTCCCACTTTAGGCCCCCTTGCGATCACCTTCCCCGACATCTGATCCTGCACACGACAACCATCATGAGAGAAGTTGACAGTACAGTTATCATCCACCAACTGACCAACAGAAATTAAACTAGTAGACAACTTAGGAGCGACAAAAACATGACGAAAAGAATGTCCAAGATCACCAATGGCTGTAATTGGAAGATTACTACCATTAGCAATCTGTATATTTTGTCTACCAGTATACTGCTGCAAATTCTGTAACGAATCAGTAGAGCCGGTCATATGATTGGATGCTCCAGAATCAACAAACCAAGTAGAAGAGATTGTCTTACCTTGGCCCTGAAGCCCAAGGGCAGAAAATGCTGTGAGAATCATCTGTTGGACCATTTCTGGAGTAATAACAGCCTGATTGGTGCTTGTGGTTGTAAGTGTAGGACCAATAACAGTAGGATCTGGAACTGCAACGTGAAAAGCTTGAGCTCGCCTGTTTTCTGGTCGTGTAGGACAGTCCTTGATAATATGTCCATTCTGTTTACAGAAATTACAAAATTTCTTACCACAGTTGCGAGCAATATGTCCAAGCTCCTTGCAGCTGTAGCACTGCATTGATCCCTTTCCTTTATTCCTCCCTTGTGCAGCATAAGCAACATTGACAACTTCTGATGTCCCTCCAGATGCACTTAGAACAGATTGTGTAGCCAATCGCTGTTCTTCCCGTAATAATTCACCAAGACAAACATCCAAAGAAGGAACCGGATTTCTATTCAGCAATCCACCCCGAGTAACCTCCTTAGGTACCTTAGAGTAGATAAGACCAGTATATTCGCTCCATAAGTTAATAAATCCAGAATAATATTGCTCAATAGAGAGATTACCTTGACTGAAGGTACTAATCTCATGTTCAAGCTGAAATCGTCGTGCAGTATTATTTTGATGATATATGCATTGCAGAAAACCCCACATCTCCCTAGCTGTACCAAATGAACGCAAATTGTTCACCATATGGGCTTCAACGGAGGCTAAAATCCAAGAAATAATTCTAGCATCCTTTGCCTCCCATTGACCAAGTTCTTTCTCATTTTTGGGAGCAGGAGAAGTCCCATCAATGTGACCACAAAGCTCCTTCCCTTTCAGAAACATTCCGAATTGAAATTCCCAGGCCGCATAATTCTTTCCTGTAAATTTGATAGCCGAAGTCTCTGTAGGGGAGCTTCCAAAAGAATTCTCAATAGACATTCTTAAAAAATGAGAAAGAAAAAAAAATTCAATGCAATTTTGAAATCACAAAATTGATTGACCAAAAAATCTCAAAGCCAAAATGTTGATTAGAAATTAATCAACCCAGAAAACTAACCAAATGATTCAAATATCCAGCTATGGATTCAAGAGACTAGCTCTGGTACCATGACAATTTTTGAGTAAATTGGCTGAATGCCTTTTACTTCATGATCATTTCCCTTAAATAAGAATTTCTGTACAATCTATTTTAGGTAGTCATCTATACATAGCTAATTACAGCTAATGTCCTAATTACTGATATTCTATTCTAGGTAACTATATATACACAATTAATGAACAAATCGTGGGCATGATTTATGCCATAATCTTTGCCACAATTTCTGCCATCATCTTATGCCATAATCTCTACCATTGATAAAAAATAGGGAGTTCGATCATGAACTGCAACTCATGTTATTGAAAAAGCAGTTTTTTTTCTGGCAGTTGCATGAGTAGTTTGTGAATGACTCTATTACATTGTGGAGATCTCTCTATTATGGTTTTCTGACATAGAACAAAATCTGTAGACAAAACATATTTCAACCCGAGAATTAAATCAAGAATGCTTTGCCTAATCTAATGTACCTTAAGGAGTTCTTGGTGCTGCAGCCACGAACTGTAGCCTTTATTGTGGCTATGACTGGTCCAAACTTTCTTTTGTTTCTGAGAAGACTTCACTTACACCGTAGTAATTATGATATCTTGGTGGTCAGGATGCCTCCACTTTGGTTTTCGTGCATCTTGTGATCAGAGTTAGCTTTGCAACTTGGAAAAGCTACTAAAACTCTCTGATCTTTTGAGTACTCTCTTATCAGTCTTGAGAAGAAAGAATCCTCTCTTTCCAGTAGCTTTGCTGGTGTGTCATACTCTGCTATCCACCCTGTTCATGGAACAACAATCATGAGTTTAATGAATTGAACACCAAAGAGTACACAACTAGAAGTACATGTAAAAAAAAATTGAGATGTTCATTTGTTTTCTTACCATCACTGAGGACCAATACAATATCGCTATCTATAACTGTGTGGATTCTGTGAGCTATAGTAACCACCGTTCGATCTTTAAATTCTTGACTGTTGATCTTTTTGTATTGTACCATCGGTTGCAGTATCAACAGATGCAGTGGCTTCATCTAAGACAAGAATTGTGCTCTTCTCTTGCAAGGCTCTTCCAAGACAGAATAATTACCATTGGCCGACACTCCAGTTTTCCCCCATTTTCAACCACTGTATGTTAGTTGCGTTAAAAGAACAAAAATTTAGTACACATTTTATCACCACCTAAGCATTGCATTTGAGATAGTAGTCCAAGGCAAGTATGCGACCTGTAGTTTCCAGCTTCTCTGGCTTCCCCCACACCAAATCACCTAACTGACATTTGTCTAGAGCCTTAAATCAACCTTAAATCACTACATGGGTTTTAGGGTAATTAACCTTGAATCAACGCCAATTTTGCCTTTCATGGCAGCTGAAAAAAGAAGGTAAAAATTGGCCCCTGTATGCATTTTTGTCATTTTAGGGCAATTCAAACCAAGTAGATCGACCATCTTAGCCGTTTTTGCCTTTCATAGCCTTCAAAACAAATTACGTTATGGAGTACCCAAAAAAACAAAAAAGATGAGTTGTGATTTATATGAAAAAAATATAAGCACCATGAATGCATAGGAAATTCACTGATTGCTTAAATTTGTTTTTAATTCTTAAAATATGTGGTCTAAAACACAATTACTCTTAAAGGGTCATATGATGAAGCGTTTAAATAAACAAGGGATTTGTCAGTATGCAACTACCAGAAAATGAATGTGCAAAGCGCCATCCAATCTATTTCAGTCGATGGATGATCTAAACACAAGAAGGCATTAAGTTTGATTGTTATGATAGTTCTTGCATTTAGGTTAATATGATTGAAGGCTACAGCACATTTTAATGGCATAAAGCCTCAGAATCTTCTGGCTCTTGGTACTACAAACCATGCATAAAAGACCAAAACAGATGTTGAAGAGCATCATAATTGGGTGTTTAAAGCACCGTCGATCTTGTTGCAGGCATTCTTAACGTTAGTTGCATGAGGAAGTGTCTTTTGACGACCACAGGACAGTGCACTGATTCATGAACATCATTCAAATGCCCAAGAATGATCCGCTAATATGATCAACTGAATAAAGATCAGATTGTCAAGTCTAAGACAGTTGATGAGTCGAAAATTGACAAATCAGATTTGCTAATTTTTAACTTCTTCGGTTTTTTTTCCCGGCTTCCTCTCTACTTTCTTTTGTATCTATCCCTGATTTGCCTCGTTTTAAAGGCCTTTTATAGAGTAGATGCCTTTAGTCTTTGAAGCCAAGTGGTGATGAAACTCATATTTTAACTAATGAACTGATAATCAATGATGCAGGTATCTGAACAGTTGACTGGTCTAGTTCTACTGCCAAATGCAAAGCTCATGGAAAGTAACTTCAAAGCAAAACTATGTCATGAGAAAACCTCCCAGAGAATCTCCTCAGAGGTATAAATACAACAACAGAAAACAGTGAGAGGAACTCAAAACTCGAAAAAATGAGTCAACCATGAGCAACTAAGTAGATCTTAGCAAAGCTTGAAAATTAAAGAATGGGTAAAAGTCTCAAGTGACCAATTCTCATCCATTTAATATTTCCAGCTTCCATTACTCACTCATTTGGTCTTGGAGAAAACATTTGAATCTGGCGCCAAATCTACAAATATCGAATAACAATAACATTGTAGATGTTTCAAGATGTTACTTGATTGTTCAATCCTAAAGAAACCCTAAAACAATAACATTGTAGAAAATGCTACTATGGAAATAACCACCCTCTTTTGTTTTCAAAGTACCTTTCTGCACAAAATGTTTCTGAAAACAACGTCTTTCACAATGCAGACCTTAGCCCACAAATTTGGACAGAATAGAAACACAAGACTAGTTGAAAAGCCCAATACCCATGAAAAGGTGCTCAGACAAGCAAAGGCAAAGTGAATGAAAAGACTAGTCATCGGCAAAAGCTATGAAACGAAAAAATTTAGACAAATTACGAAGGACCAAAAAAATCAAACCTACTCCTAAAACAGTGTTTTATAAAGGTTAAACTTCAATTTCGCTGATTAGATGGAGCACTTAGTACTCAATAGCAAACTGGAAATGATGGTTTTGACCTAAACTGAACAAGACAGCAAGTGGTACGATATAGTAGCCATTACACTTGTGAATTAAATAGTAAAATTTAAGCAAAATATCTAGAGACCTCTGCAGACTCGAATGTGAAATAGTTTCATTCACTTATAAGTCATTCAAGTAAGAGAGAGAGAGAGAGATAAGACAATAGCACGTACCTTCTCCCGCTCCCAATTTATCCCTCCATGCCATCCCCAAATAGACGAGATGTTCAAGGGTCTCAAACAACAAAATGCATCTGCAATCACCCATTTACAGCTTTAAAACATATTGATGGGATTTGGGAGCCACTAAAGAACCATATGAAGAAGATTCAGTTGCTCCCTTCAGTTTGAACCAAATCGAGTAACACTGAAAATGTAGATGAATTTCATGGGAACTTTTCGCAAGCACTTTCTGGAGATGCATTCTGGCCTTGACATATCTACTCTTCTAAGACAACCATTAAATAGTGTTGCACGGAAGGTGATTAGGTTGACAAGCATCTGTTTCCATTTGCATAAAAACATATTTACCTTCCTTTAGCAGCCCAGCTTCACAAAGGCCATATGATCAGACAAAACGTCAAAACATCAAAATGCAATCCTTTATCCAGAAAAGTTACAAGATGCTCACCCAGGGGTGTAGGGAGCAACCTTTAAAACCATATCAAGCAGCATAGAATTGTTCCCTTCACTAGAAACTAAATCAACAATTATTGAAACAGTAGATAAATCAGGAGAAAACCCTCTTGCAAACAATTCCTGAAGAAGCATTTGTGCCTCAAAATATTCACCGCATTTAAGACATCCACGGACGATGATATTGTAAGTACGGGCATTTGGCGAACAGTTATCATCTTTCATTTTCACAAGAAACTCTTTAGCTTCTTTCAGCTTTCCTGCTTCACAAAGTCCTTTTATCATTGTATTGTATGTCACAACATTAGGATGCAATCCTTTATTAGGAAGACTTTGAAAAATGTCTTGTGCAAGATCAAGCATCCCCTTCTTGCAATACCCATTAATGATGATATTGAACATGGTAATGTCAAGGTCTACCCGGTCAGAGTCCATCCTCTCTAATAATAACAATGCTTCATTCATATTTGCATTCTTCGTGAAACCTTCCAAAATGACACAATAAGTGTAAAAATTAGGATTTAGTGAAGCAGCTGGCATCTCATTGAAAACTCGTTTTGCAGTAGCACACTTTCCCTCCCTAAATAAGCCCTGCAGGACAATGTTATAAGTAGCAACTGAAGGTTTCAATCCTTTACATTGAATCTGTCTAAAGAGATGCATAGCTTCATCCACTTTCTTTTGCTTGAAAAATCCGTTGATTAAAATAGTATAGCTTTGAATACCAGGAGCTACTCCTCCATCATTCATCAGATCAAAAACTCTTTTTGCACCAGGAATCTGGCCTATTAGACAGTAGCCATCCAACAGTGAATTATAGGTGACCATATCAGCACTCTTGCCCTGTTGAATCATGGTATGAATTACCTTCTCGGCTTCTTCGATCATTCCTTCCTTACAAAGCGCATCAACCACGACGTTATATGTATAAACATTAGGAGAAATATTATAATCAACCATCCTATTCCAGATGTTTTCAGCATTTTTCCATCTACCATTATTACACAACCCTTGAATCAAACAACTACAAGTGATGACGTTTGGGGGAATGCCCTTATCAATCATCTCAGAGAAAAGGGCAAGAGCTTCATCCACCATCCTATCCTTGCATAAGCTGTCAATGATGGTGTTATACACGATAGTATTGGGCTTGCACTTTCCTCTTTCCATTATCCTCAAAAATTCAATGGCTGCACGAGTGTTCCCCACCTTGCACAGCCCATCTATTACAGTCCCAAACATTTTATCATTGGGTTGACATAGTTTTCCACATATTATCTTCCTGAATAACTCTTGTGCCTCAAGAACCTTACCTTGTCCAAATAGCCCTTTGAGTAAAGTGGTGAAAAGGCAAACGTCAGGCAAATAACCGTGCTTGAGGAAGGATCCCAGAACAGAAAAACCACAATCAGTCCTATCTAAGAGGCAGTAACAATTAATGACCATATTCATGGTATAGTCATTAATAGGAATACCACCCAAGAAGCACATATCTTTGTAAATCGAAATAGCAGCAGAATATTGCTTCATCTTGACCACACGGCCAAGCAATTGGGCGAAATCAATAACAGAAGGCAGAGGCCTCATCCGGACCATTTGCTTATACAAACCCACGGCATCATCAAGATTGTGAATACTATCAGCAAACCCAGATTTAAATAGTCCCTTATTCTGAGACTTAATTCTCCTAGCAGAATGAAAATGGGCCAAAAAAAAACCAAAATTGCCGCTGATACAAGAAAAGGGTAATGAAACAGGAAGTGGCCTTGGAGGGAAATGCTCAGAAATACCTCCAGCATTGCGATTGACAGATGACATGGATGATCTCTTAACGGAATGGGCACCAATATTTCTCCCGTTAATCTTCATCGAAACAAGTAGTACTAGCACAAATCCCCTGCTGCTCTTTGCCTCTGCTAACTTCACTCAAGACAAGCTCTCAGGCGGGTCGGATTTCTCAGTCAAACATACAAAAGCAGATCCGAATAGCAAAAAGGTGGCTTTTGCAGGAGAAAGAGGACAAGCTTTGGAGCCCGAGGAATCAGAAATCATTTACAAGGTAGTAATTTTGTGGGAACTCTATATTTGATTATGCTGCCGCCAACACATTTTTGGTTTGTACATGTTATGGTGGTGAGAATTGCAGTTTTGGTCATAAATGTTTGAGGCACGATGGCATTTCAAGTTTCTAAAGTTTGGAAGAAAGTAATTGCAGTCCTATTGACTCATTTACACCAACTGTAACTGGAATCCATTCATATGCTGTTAGCCACTGACAATTAATTGTTTAAGAAGGTTTAAAAATCTTGAAAGGAATATTGTTGGTCATAATTTGTAATAAAACAGATTATGTGAGTAATTAGTTTTTAGTTCAAAAATATAAAAATTCGATTGACCAAACAATTAGGTTAAAGAATAATTATTTACGTGACTAGCATGTTAGTATTTGGTATCTTTTATTACAGATTATGGCTAGTAATATACTATTGACTTTTTAATTTTTTACAAAAATTAGTTGCCGGCACATGACCTAGTAGTAATTGATTAAAATCAATCATTAGGACTAAACGTGCATAAGAAATAAAACATTTGATGCTACATTTGCTTTCACACTTTCAAGAACTACTAGGAGGAGAACGATGCTCGTGGAAATTTTCATGTTTGCCTAGTTATTTAGATTGCTCCAGTTATGCATGGTACATAATTGAATTTCAAGTTTACCCAATTATTTATGTTTTTCCAATTATACATAGTATATAATTGTTGCAAATTATATTAAGCTGAATCATAAATGATGCGATCATCCAAGCTACCACCAAGGACGGGGTGATACCAATCGGACCAATCACTAGAGCTCGTGCCAAGTGTACGAAGGAGCAATTGAATATCTTGATATGCCTGGTACAAGAAGCTAAGGAAGTTAGTTCAATCTTTGAAGGTGGTTCGGAGTAATGCTTCGCAAGCTTCAAGTTAATTAGTTTTCGTTTCAAGTTAGTGGAATAAAGCAAGTGACTCGAGTCAAGGAGTCCCTGCCAATGTTAGTCATTAGTCTTACTCTTAGTTATTAAAATTGGCCAAGCCCACTTGTTTAGATTCGGCCATGATGGGCCATAGTTGGACTGAATTCTAGTTTTCTAAACCTTATTAGGATTATTCCTAGTTCCCAGTCGAATTAGGATTTGAGTTGTAAGAAGCTATAAATAAGCTTCAAGCCAACAACAATAGGTAGATTTTGATTGATTAATAAAATTGAGAGAATTCTCTTGGTTTCTTGCAAGCATCCCTTGAACATCTTAGATAGTTTCTAGGAAGTTCAACTCGGCTTATCAAATAAGAACCACACTTGTGTGTGGTACCGTTCTACCAAATTCCTTGGTTCGCTAATTCGTTAAGTCGCGGGTTGAGATCATATCAAGAGCGTTCGCAACTTAGAGGGTTAGATTGGGTCGAAAGGAATTCCGCCAACCAAACCTGGAAATTATCCATCAAGGTCGTGGGAATCATGAGGATGAATTTCACCGTCGTGGAGGAATTCGCATCAATAAATATTGTATTCATCCATTCAAAATTAGATAAAGCTGTATTATATTTATCCATTCAAAAGTTTCTAAAGCAATTCGCAAAAGTAATTTCCGATAATACTATAACTGTGAAGTGCATCCACATTAGCAGACTTAAGAAAATAGGACTCTCATCTAGAAAGAAAAAGAAAAGACAAGTATAATTGTAAGTTACAGGACTTGCTAGATTTCTTTCTCTGCCAGATTTTACCAATAGAAAGCAATATCATTACAATATTCTTAATGTTTCAAAAGGTACAAATTATAAAAATACAAAAAGGCTATGAAATGCCCTGTTTCTCTCAACTACTAACACCCATGAGACGCTTTTTTTAATATAAATAGCATGAGATACAAGACTCAGCACAATTGGGAGTGGAGAGCTGCATATGCTTCCAATCTGTAAAAAGATAAACAAGTCATTATCTCAGGTTTAGAACTTTATTGACATAGCAAATGAGATCTAATAAAGCAAATCAAATAGATATACAATGGAAATATTTAGGGCACATGATAACAGCAAGGAAAAGTATTAACACTTTTCAAAATGGCATTTGAGGCCAAAATATTCATCCATCGACTCAACAAATTTTATCACTTTAATCTTGTTTTCATATAATAGTTGAAACTTATTCAAAACAGTTTTTGAATCTTGGAATTAAAGTCACCAAAAGACAAAAGAAGTTCAATTTCTTTGGAATTCATAAAAGGTAGAAACATCAAAAAAAGAATATAGAAACTTATAGAATAGAAGACTTGCAATATTATTTTTGAACTAATTTTGACTATTTAAATAACATAAAGTAAGAACTCAACAAGGAGGCTTCATACTCTTGTTTCATCAAATGTAATAAAACATCTCTACACTTAAACTCGCCAAGCAGATGTACAACTATTTATTTGGCTGAGTTAGACTAAATATAAAAATTGTGTATCTCATGTTTAAAGCTTTGAAACTGCACACTAGTCAAATGGATTTAAACCAAATTTTACATTCCCACTTGAGCTCCCAAAATGCAACAAGATATTAATCAGCCAATATTCTGCACCCTTTTGTCATTACTTATGGGTTGTATGTAAGTTCTTACTTGAATTTCAGAAAAGAAGGGAGACAAATACAGTTTTTTTATAATACATACTGTATAAAAAAAATCAATAAAAAAGAAATTGACAACTTCTTTAGTGCTACAATTTAAATATGTTTCACCTTTCTGAAAAAGACATTTTTTAAACAATTTCACCCATTTCATTAGTTAAACCCGTTCCTAAATTGTCAAGTCCCTGTGCTCAAATGAAACAGTAAAAGTGGCACGCCACTTAAGTTCCCTAATTTATATTAAATCTACCATAGGAATTTCCTAATCCTTGTTTTTGTGCTTATGTCAGCAAAAGATTCAAAAAAAATTCAAAATGATTTAAAAATTGCAATGATTTTGAAAGGGACAAAATGCATAGATAATCTAGCCGCAATCAATTGTTTTTTATTTTGTATTGTTGGCAAAACAGTTAGATATTCCCCTATATATGAAGTTTCACTTGGAGGTTAATCTTTTCATTCCTACAATCCATTTATTGCAGCTTCAAGGAATGCTTCAATAGGATGCAAAAAATACAAGAAGAGAAAAACATAAAAGATAAAAATGAAATAGGTAATCTACTAACTTTAAATCTAGAGAAAATAAAATAACCTTCCCAAATAATCTCCACTTTTTTCAAGACCAATAAATAGGGCAAAGGGAGCAAAAAATTACAATAAACTACTAAGGGGGGAAAATGAAAAGAACACAAAAACATTAAAACACACCTTTCCTGGCTAAATGGAGAAAAACAGCCTTCTTTATCCTTTGTTCCTTTATCTATCAATAATATAGAACTAACAAATTCTGAAAAAATCAAATTAATTAGGAAAAAGAAAAGACAAAATCAAATTAGATTAACTTTTTTCCAGGGAAAAAAATAGAGAACTAAATAATGTGCACTTTGAGAAAAGAATTTCTCCAATTCTTTGTTGCATATCTTAATATCTTGTAATAAAAATTTGGAACATATTAGAGCATAAAAGATAATTATAATTAATATGTTAGACCATCAAATCTAGCATAGGGCATGTGAAACCACGATATGAAGCAAAACAATAGCAACAAAGTGATAAGTGCATATTTTGAATGTTTTTAAGTGTGCTTTCTTATTTAGTTTTGGTGTGTTTTAGTCACTTTTGTAGCTAATTAGCTAAGATTATAGTGAAAATATGTATTTTGTGGTTAAAGTGATAGAAATTGCATTTCTATGGATTCTAATGGTAAAACTTCATGTTTTTGTAGGTTTAATGAGTCAATCATCAAATGGCATGAATTGAGAAGAGAATTGGATGATTATTGATGATCTGAAGTGATAAAAAGAAGACATGAAGTGCAAAATACTCAAAAGATGAAATGCAAGTTTTCCAACTTTGATACCTTGTGGTATTTTGGTTATATCATGAGTTACAAGTATTGGATTGAGGTGATTCTGGTATCATTTTGAAACTAAGAGACAGGTCTACATTTGGTATGAGATATTGAAGCCTAATTCAGTCGTTTTCATTGTCAAAAAGTTGAAATACAGAAGTGCATTTTCAATGTCAAAAGCTGAAATAGAGTTTTGACTAGTAGAGGGTATTTTGGTCAATTCTTGGTCCACAAATCTCCAAATTAGATGATTCTTGAGGCATTGGAAAGTTAACTCAAAGGGTTACAACTTTCATGTTCTGCACAAGAGTTAGTTTGGCCTCCATCATTGAGAAAATATCAGTTGAAGTGGTGCAAAATTTGCATAAGTGAAAATGCGAGCTGTCAAGTTCCTCTCACTATAGTAGAGGTTTTCTCACTCTAAAGTAGTTGTGCTCTCTCTTGGGTTAAGAGCCCTTTCACCTCTTTGGTGGGAAGTCAGCACTTTTCAAATATTTTCAAATTTCCACATTCCCGCAAATCTACATCTAGGAAACCATCGATCAATAATCAACTATGAGGGTCTTTGGATTCAAGTTTAAAGGAACGTAGATCAGCTACAGCTAGTCAGTGCATGAAGGGCAGAAGATCAAGCGCCACTACCAACTGATGTTTTGCTAATGCCTGGACAAAAGAGAGTCAGTGTTCTTTCTTTCCTTTGTCTTGCGTATGCGGCACAAGTGAGCAGAGATCATTATTCTTCTCTATTTGTCTAATTTCTTTGCTGAAACCTTATTTTCTGTTTAGCTTTTTGGTCCACTCTTATCTTTTGTTATTTTTTTTGGGTCCCTTTGCTGTCTGTTTTGCGTTGGGTTTTCCTGAGTGTGGGTGGTTATACCACGTGGAATTGCTGGTCAGTACCATGGAGGGAGATTTGACAGAGCTCCTACAGAAATTTTCCCTTGAAGGGAATGAGCTGCTAGGACCGACGTTGGAGCTGGAGGACTTTCATACGGGGGTGAGAGCTTGTGAGAACAGCCTTATTGGTCGAGTTATAGGAGAAAAAGTTATTAATTTCACTGGAATTAAAAACTTTGTGGCTGTGGCCTGGGGGTACCCCAGGAATCTGTCCGTGGTGGAACTGGGACCTAACGTGTTCCAGTTAAACGTGCAAAATCCTGATGATCAGCACAAAATAGTAGAGGGGGGGCCTTGGGTTATAGACAATCAGATGTTAGTCCTGAAAAGATGGGTAGAAGGTATAGAAGAGGATTACAAAGCCTTCATGACAGCACCTCTGTGGGTGCAACTCTGGAACTTACCAGTTCACTGGCTTTCTAAGGAGGTTGGAAAAAAGATAGGAGAAGTTTTTATTGATGTTAAGGAGGTTTTAGTCCCACAATCTGGAGGGAAGGAGGGTAGACATTTGAAAGTGTTAGCTTTGGTCGATCTATCTAAACCTCTTCTCAGAGGTACCGTGGTCAGGATTGCGGGAGCTGGAAAATGGATAGCTTTCAAATACGAAAGATGTCCGGATTTCTGCTATAACTGCGGGATTGTAGGACACAGTGAGAGGTCCTGCAAAGAAAAGCGAAGTTTAGGAGGTAACAATGCTGAGAACCAGTACGGTCCTTGGCTGAGAGCAGGGAACACTAGGATTTCACCCCAGGAAAAATTTGGGAGGTCGACCGAGGGGAGTGATAAACGCTACTGGACATTTAGGAATGGGGAGATGGTCGAACAGGAAAAAAATAGGCCACAAAATCTGAAGAACCTTGTAGATGGATTGGAGTTCTCTGGTAAACGAAGTGGTAGCAACCAGGAGCGGGAGATAGTAGGTTCTGATTTTAGAACAGAGCTGGATGTAGAAATCTCAACTAGAGAGGAGGAAGATAAGGCAGGATCACATGATAAGGTGGAGAGACAGATGAACGTTGAGAAAGAGGGCCTTGTTCTCACCACCTCTTTTCAAATGGGGGAAGGAATCCATACTTGTACTGCAGCGGAAGAGATGGAGGAGGATGTAGAGGTGGCAGTGCACAACCAAAACCTGGAAGCCGAGCTCAGGGAGAAAGAGGCAGGGGTCTTAGTTCTTCATCAGGACTCCCTGGGAGATGAAAAGATGGGAGGGGTGATAGAAAGGCAATACAGGAGATCCTTTAGAAAGTTAAAGCCTCCAGTCAAAACTAGAAAACCATTACAAGTGTTAAATGGTAATGACTTTTCTCAGGCTAGAACTGGAAAAAGGAAGATGTTGATTAAAGATGAATTGATGGAGGAAGCACAACAGGATGCAACTCAAGGGAAAAAATCTAAACCTATGGTTGAGCTATATTCTGAAGAGACTAGGGGAAAGGGAGAGGGGTCCTTCCTTAATGGGATCTCCAGTTGCAAATGAGAGTTGTGGTGTGGAATTGCCAAGGGGTGGGGAGTCCCTTGACAGTTCCCAGTCTGAGGGAGGTTAACAACCTCTCCTCCCCAAGTATGATTTTCTTAAGCGAGACTAAGAACAGGAAGAATGTGATAGATAGAATAGCTAGAAATCTAAGGTTGGATCATAATGTGACAGTGGAAGCTATGAATAGGGCAGGTGGAATGGCTTTGTTATGGACTAAGGAAACACAAATTGTGGAGGTAAACACTACAGCCTTCACTATAGAAGCCAAAGTGGAAGATAATGAGTCCCGGGCTACTTGGTGGTTTATTGGAGTTTATGCCAGTTGTGACCAGAGATTTAGGAAAGAACAATGGAGAGTGTTAACTAATAGAAGCAGATTGTGGGGATCCAGATTCTTAATCACAGGTGACTTTAATGATATTTTGTCCAATGATGAAAAATGGGGGGGAGCGTATAGGGAGGAGAGGAGTTTTAGGGACTTTAGAGATTTCATAGATTGTAATAGATTAGTGGATATAGGTTTTGAAGGTCACCCTTGGACGTGGAGTAATCACTGGGATAACGAAGGTGAAGTCCGACAAAGGCTTGACAGATGTCTTGGAAGTGTGGAGTGGTTTCAAAAGTTTGAGAGGGCAAGGTGTCAACACATTGATACCCTTGCTTCTGATCACTCTATACTTTTACTAGATACTAATCCAGGGATTGGAAGGAAGAAGAAGAGGTTTTATTTTGATAAGAGATGGCTCCACAAAGAGCGGATTCAGGAAGTGGTGGAGCAGGCTTGGAACAAGGAGGAACATGGTTCTAAAATGTTCAAAGTAACTAGGAAGATTAGAAATTGCAGAATCGAACTTTTGAAGTGGAGAAATAAAGTCCAATCTAATTCTAGGAGCAAAATTAATGATCTTAAGCAAGAGCTGGATAGAGTTAGGAACTCAGATTCAGATAAGAGAAACGGGGAGGTAAGGGAACTTAAGAAGCAGCTGGCCGAAGCTTATAAGGAGGAAGAAATCTTTTGGAGTCAAAAGGCTAGAATTAGTTGGCTGCGGGAAGGGGATAAAAATACTAAGTATTTTCACTCTTACGTCAAGGGGAGGAGAGTGAGTAATAATTTGAGCAAAATACAAAGAGAGGATGGGTCTTGGACTAACAATGAGGATGAGGTTGTGACTGAAATTGCTGTCTATTTTAAGGAGCTGTTCACGAGTGGAGGGAGAGGTGAAATGACAGAAATTTTATCTGGTATTCCACACTCAATCACTCAGGAGATGAATGATAATCTGATCAAGGAAGTTAGCGAGAAAGAAATCCATGAGGCTTTGTTCTCTATGAATCCAGAAAAAGCACCAGGTCATGATGGAATGACTCCAATGTTTTTTTCAGAATTTCTGGAGCTCCATTAAGAATGATATCATACCAGCAATCAAAGCTTTTTTTCACTCAAGTCTCATGCTTAAGTCTGTGAACCATATTGTCATATCTCTCATTCCCAAAACTCTGCATCCAATCAATTTGAAAAATTACAGGCCTATCAGTCTATGCAGTGTGATCTACAAAATCATATCCAAAATCTTGGCCAATAGACTGAAGAATGTTCTGGATACTTGCATAAGCAAAACTCAATCTGCTTTTATTCCTGATAGACAGATTTTGGATAATGTGATTATTGCTCATGAGTATATGCATTATCTAAAAAACAAAAGACAGGGGAAAGAAGGCTACATGGCAATCAAATTGGACATGGCAAAGGCCTACGATAGGGTGGAGTGGCACTTTCTGCTTGCTATGATGGAACAAATGGGATTCTGTGCTACGTGGATCAACTGGATCCATAGCTGCCTGAAGACAGTGAGTTACTCTTTCAATTGTAACGGCGAAGTCAAAGGTTATGTGTCCCCAGAGAGAGGAATCAGGCAGGGGGACCCTTTGTCCCCTTACCTGTTTTTAATCTGCTCAGAAGGCTTCTCGAACTTGTTGAGAAGAGCTGAGGAAAGCAAAAGAATTGCAGGTCTAAAGATTAGCAGGCAGGGTCCAGTTCTTACTCACCTTTTTTTTGCTGATGATTCTATCATCTTTTGTAAAGCAAATAAGGAAGTGGCAGGGGAGATTATGAAAGTCTTGAAAGTATATGAAAACTCCTCAGGGCAATTGGTCAATTTGGACAAATCTGCAGTGTTCTTTAGCAAAAACGTGGTCAGCGAGAAGAAGGGAGAAATCTGTCAAGCTCTGGGAGGAATGATAGAGGCAACACAAGGCAAATATTTGGGGCTCCCAATGGTTGTCTCAAGAACTAAAGAACAGATTTTTGGATTCGTGAGGGACAATATAAGGAAAAGATTCTAGAACTGGAAAAACAGATTTCTGAGCCCCGCAGGTAAAGAAGTATTGCTGAAGGCAGTCGCAATGGCTATGCCTACGTACGTTATGTCGTGCTTTAAGCTGCCAAGGAAATTGTGTAAAGATGTCTGTGCACTGATGGCCAATTTTTGGTGGGGAGAATCTAATGGAAAGAACAAAATACACTGGATTTCTTGGGAAAGAATGGCTTGGGAAAAAACGGCAGGAGGTCTAGGATTCAAGGACCTTGAAGCTTTCAATCAAGCTCTGCTAGGAAAGCAAGTATGGAGGTTAATTACTAGACCAAATCTGTTGGTGACCAAAGTGTTAAAAGCTAAATATTTTCCAAAGGAGTTCATCTTACATTGCAGTCCCACCAAAAATGCATCCTGGTTTTGGCAAGGCTTAATGGGAGCAAGAAGCCTACTCAATGAAGGACTGATTAGGAGGATAGGGAATGGGCATAGTACAAGCATCTGGGAACATAAGTGGATTCCAGATACAACTACAGGTAGACCGACTACAAGTCGAAGGAACAATTGTGGGCTGGAAAAGGTGGAAGAGCTCATAAGTCATCAAAGATGGAATAGGAATATCATCTTCAGAAATTTTAACAGTCATGATGCGCACAAAATTCTAGCTATTCCCTTGAGTCTTTCAGAGAGGGAGGATAGCTTTTATTGGCAACCAAAGGCGGGAGGGCAATACACTGTCAACTCGGGCTACAATCTCCTGATGAAGCAAAACAGAAAAAGAAAAAAGGGCAACCCTGATGGAGCAAGTTCCAGTTATGCAGATGGTAGCCCTCAAGTTGTTCAAATGTGGAACACTCTGTGGAGTTTAAACATTAAGCACAAGATCAAGTTCTTCATTTGGAAATGCATTCAAGGAGCCCTGCCAGTGAAGGAAGCAGTGAGGAGGAGAACGGGACAGGGTGATCCTACTTGTACAACTTGTGGAACTGCACAGGAAATAGTAGAACACCTCCTGTTGACCTGTCCTCATTCGATGAACATTTGGAAGGCAGCTCCTATTCAGTGGGATGGGGCAAAGGACCAACAAGGGAACTTCAAGCGATGGTGGCTAAGGATTTCAGAAGCAAGGTTTAGACCAGAGGGGTTGGAACACATTGGTTTAACGGCTAATATCCTATGGCAGGTGTGGAAAGAAAGAAATAAGAGGGAATTCGAGAAATCTGACATAGTTACACCTTTCAAAACAATAGCAAGAGCACACAAGGATTGGATGGAACAGCTGCAGGAAGAGGGCACGACATTTGGAAAGAGCACAGAAGAAACAGCCCCTAGACAAGATTTGCAAGATCAGAACTTTACGAATGAGGGAGCTGTGATAATGGAGATAGAAACAACAAAGAAAAAAGGACAGCATACTGTTGGGATAGGAGTCACAGTTAAGGAATATGCAAGGAATAGAATGACAGGGTGGTTAATGAATGAGATCAGTTTGGGAAGCAAAGTCCTAGATGATGAACTAGCTCTGAAGCTGGCCTTGTGCAAAGCTGTGCATCGAAACTGGAGTAAGGTGAAGCTGAAGTTTTGTAACAAGGAGCTATGGAGACAAATCAAACAGCAGAGCCCTGCGGACATCAAGATGGCAACAGTACTGGAAGACATCTCTAAGTTACAGAGGTTGTTTTGCATGTGCTCTTTTGACTTGTGTAGACAAGAACATATGTTAGTTAGCAAAAAATTAAGTGAAGATGCTTTAGGCGTTATCGTTGATGAGGAAAGACTGTTTCCTCAGTGTTCTTAGAACACTTTTTGTATAGATTCTCTCGAGCCGTTGCTCGTATATGTACTCTTTCTCATTAAAGCAATGAAAAATCCTATCGTTTCGGAAAAAAAAAAAGAAAATGTGAGCTGTCAATACGCGACCATAAGTCGCGTATTCCTGAGGTCGTGTATTCTAGTCTGATTTCTGCAACTTACTTTGCCACTTGATCTATTTTCGTACTGCTTTCCAGCTCAATTTCTGAATAGAATTTCGGCTGCACATACTCAAGATTCCAAAAGGAGGAGAAAAAAAGCTTTATATCTTGTCAAAAATCACTTTTTGACTCTCTTAACACTGGACATGTAAGAATCATTAGAAAAAAAGGAGAGTGACATTAGAGTTAGTTATCATTAGATTTTAGGAGGGTTTTTTTAGTTTTCTAGTTTTGTCTTGTTCTCTCTAACTAGAATATTATGAGAACAATTGGAAACTTCATTGTACAACTTATTTTGTTGAAGAAATAGAAGATCATTGGAAGCTTCTTCATTATTTTGGCAAATCTTTCTTTATCTATTTTTTTACTAGTGATTCAATATGTGTTCATCCAATGAAATTAAGTTCTTTCTTGTCATATATCATATGAGTAGCTAAATTTCTAAATTTAGGGAGTAGATGAAACTTATTGCTATTTGATATGAGTTGAATATGATTTATACTTGTTACATCTTATATTAACTTGTCTATTATGCATACTTACCACTTGTTATTGCTTGATCACTAATAGCAAGTTATTATTCAATGAAGGTTGGTAATAATGATGGAACAACATAATAGAGCTTAAGTAGTAGACTCATGAGAATAGAAATACACTTAAGTGGATTAATCTTGCATTTCATGAAGGAAACAAGAATAGATCTAGTTATTCATCACAATAATAGGGAAACAAGAGTAGATTTAGTTATTCACCACAAGAATAGGGAAAACTAGTCTAATTTAGGTCATTTCATCAAGAGAATGAGCTTTGGTAGTATTGGAAATGAATCCCTAATTAAACAAGAGTTGTAACAAGAGATAATTCTATTCATTTGTATCTTTTATGCCATAAGTGGAATCTACATCCCTAGACTCAAGTATTTAGTAAATTTTCTCCATTGTTACCTTGCAAGTTATGTAGTGAAGACTAGTTAGAAAGTAGTAATTACAACTTCTCTTGTTTTAATTGATTCTTAGTCTAAATAGTAGAATAAGTAAGATCTTAGTACTTGTAAAGTTGCTCCATGTGTGATCGATCCGATATATGCACTAAACTACTTATTTGACCGGTATACATGCAGTAAAACATGCGTATATTTTGAAATTAAACTTGTACTTATATCAAAAACCTATCACAAAGTCAAAGGATTAGTAGGAAGCGAAGAATTTGTCTGCCAAACCGTAAATAGGCATTAAGCACTAAACATCTGAATGCATTTCCAAAGATTCACATCCAAATTGATTAAGAAACCAAAATTAAAGAAAAAGCCAACTGACAAAACCAGAAAAAGGAAAAGAAAAACAAATCCAGATTTTTTTCATCAAAGAAAACTATCAAGTTTCGCATATGATGAATTCCAGCCAGCTCAACCTCTTCTTTCTTTTGGGTGGTTCTGCTTAACCAGCAGCGCAAAACATAAATTACTGAGATTAGAACCTGAAATATTAAAATATCCAAAAAAAAAATCAACTTATATAATGCAGATGCATGTTAAATACAACTACTAAAACAAATCATATGATTTTTTCCCAGAGAAAATCTGCTTGTTTGAAGCAAATCACGTCAACATCACACTTGTGCTACCATATGCTGTGTTATAACCATAATAAAAATCTCTTCTATATAATAAAAAAGTAAATGACTTTCCAAAAAAAAATGGTAGAACTAAATCTTGGTGAATATATCGACATGAGTAAATGTGTTTTACACCCTACAGTCTTTAAGACAATAAAAAAAAGAGTAAATCTTATATACACTGATAGTGCATACACTACCACTGTTGAATCCATGACACATGTACAAAAATTGAATTTCAAATTCAAATTTTGCATAGTTATTATTCATCCAATGTTGATAGTGTATATACTGCCAGTGTAGGAAAGATTAATTCATAAAAAAAGCACTGATTCCTACAACAAAAATATTTACCCAAGCAACAGTAATATGTCAAGCTACAAAGCCACTAAGCCAAGTATAACTGAGAAAACTTCTCTAGCAAAATTGCTGCATTGAGCAAATATGCAGCCATAATTTCCTAATCTTATACATGTTAATGGTCTCTAAATGCATGTTAGGAATAAAATCACCACATCTAATGGTCTCATTTATATATATATATATATATGTATGTATGTATCTACTTCATCATTGTTCTATAATAATCTGGAATAAACATTTTAATCTTGGGATAATTTCAAAAACCTTCCCTGAGATTTCTAACAATTTCACTGAGCTCCCCTAATATTTAAAAAATTACACATATCTCCCTTATCATTTAAAATAACAATTTTACCTTTAAATATTTTAATGAGATTCTCTTATTTGGTATGCTTATACTTAAAATGAGTTTTAACATTATTTTTTATTCTTTTTCCTTCTTATTTCTTTTTTTAAATTTTTTGCCAATAAAACTGTAGAATTACCACTATTACCTCTAGATTTTTATTATAACCAAATGTCGAACTAGCGATTTTTTTGACAAGTTAATTTTATATGCAATCCAATGTTTTTGCTGATATTTGTTCTCTATTTTTTGGTATTAAAATTAACAGTAAATAAAAAAAATGGCCCAAAAGCACTACTAAATTATGATAATCCCACTAATTCCAAAAATTTATAAACTCTAAATGAATTATTTTAATATTTTCTTTTTTATTTTGTAAATCTAAATTCATAATAAAATATCATATGATAGTAATAAAATTATTATTATTATTATAGTTGTTTATCAAATAGTAAATATGAACATGAAAAATTTGCCACCTTTTCCTTATAATTATACTAAATAATCTTATAATTGTATAGGAAAATAAATTAAAACTCATTCCACAAGGGCATTTTTGGATATTCATTTAAAAAATTGTCCAAGTCAATATTATTATAAGATTTTGTTACTAAAACTATCAAATCAAGAGAGATAAGTGTAATTTTTAAAACTTTAAGGGAGCTTAGTGAAATTGTCAAAAATCTCAGGAGAGGTTTCTAAAATTATCCCTCTAATCTTTTGTCCAAATCAAAACATCATATGCAAAAAATAGATTGACACATAGACCAACCATTTTTGCAATGACTGATTAGCTAGGTGTGATATTTCAAGTAAACCTCTTTTTGTTCCTAATACAAGCAACACACATGGAACAAAATGTTATCTGGTGCTTTGCAAATGAAAGATAATAAACAAATTATACCTTAGCAGCAACTTCCAAGGATTTGTGGTAGAGTTTCACTACTTAAATTTTGAAAATGAGAATCAAGAACTAACAAAATAATTCTGTAGAGTGCAGTGTTTTATCACCAAATTACATATACCTTAGGCAACATGTAGTTGAAGTTCATACAGAGTTGCTCTGTCAATTGGCAAATCAACAACATGCCTTGTATGCTTGTTCTTTCCCATGTTAAGACTCCTCTCACTCTACTGCCAATTAGTAACACTCTAACTTATTTTGTCTAACTTGTTAACATATTAATCAGTCATATAATAATCCTTTAATTGCTAAAAACATATGCCATGCACCAATACAAATCCAAAAGGAAAACCCATCTAAAATAAGTTGCATGATAAAATGTAGGAAGCCTACTATTATCAAACTGTTCACTAAGAATTAAATGAGTGAATTTGAAATTATTAGAGCCAACTTTCACATAACAGTTTCTACCATCTATAATTGAGCATAGACTTTTCTGATTCATATCATTTTTCAAAATCTGGTATTTTTATAAAATAGAAGGCTGGTATTTTTGATAAAATCTGGTATTTCAAAATCTGTCAATAGAAAGGGAAGGATGCAGCAAAACACATTTAACCATATAGAACCTATTTTTAATAAGGGATCAACAAGAACTTACAAAATTTGATTAAGGTGTTGGAGGAAATTTCTAATATTTCACCTAAAGATAAGAAATTTATGCATATTAGACAAATAAATAATTTAAAAAAAATAACGGGCTAAATAATTTTTGGCAGGAAGGGAAGAACTTTAAGACAAAGGTATCCATAACCATCTTGCTCATTGTTGTTTTCAGCTGGAAAATGAAGAAGAAGAGAGAAAGAGCCTCTCTAAGAGGTTCAGAGAGAGACAGTCGACCAACAAAGGGGAGAAGAAGAGACTTCTAATGCATCAAGCCCAATCCCCTGTCAAATCCCACCAAAAAAAAAAAGCTGTTATGGAGAGATGAAGTCTACCCATCACACGTTTATTTAGAAAGTAAAAAAGAAGGAAAAAAAGTGTCCTGGGCAAAACAACCATAAACAAGCCAAATGTTCTCCATACTTTCAAGAAAACAAGTAGCACTCTCCTCACTGAAACTCTAACTTTAGTCATCACAAATGAACAATTTAAGGAATAACAATTGAAATTATGATAAAAAAGAAAGCAAAAAACCTTTAATAATAGGAAAGCAAAAAGTGAGAGCAAAGGAAATGGGGTATAACATTTAGAGTACGAATTGCAATAAAATACACATGAACAGAAGAAGGCATGATCAACCTACTCACTAATGTTACACAAAGTAGGTTGGATACGGTATTGAGTTGTGTTGCTATAATCTGGAGTAGTTCTCAAAAAGGACAGAATAAAATTTCCAAATTTTGGACCTACAACATAAAAATATACATTAGACAACAAAATGGAGGGGAAAAATCATTTAAAAGCATCAGATTTACAAAAATCGAAAACAAACAAGATATGAATTTAAACAATTCTTCATATAGAACTTATCAAGAATAATGCTATGGTTTTTCAATAGGCTCTTAGCAAATTGGAATTGGAACAAATTGAGAAATCAAAGACAAAAAATTAGTTCATCAGTTGACCATTCATGGCAGATATCACATTGGAAAAAGAAACAGCGAAGAAAAAAGATTCTCAACCTTGACAGAAAGAAAGTGCACCAATCAATTTTGAAAGTTTATTTTGTCACGTTCTGCACCAGTCAATTTAACAAATTACCTACGATTTTTATTTTACTTAAAAATTTTATTTACTTTTTAACCCCCTAACACTCAAATAAGTCTTTTTTTTTTCTACTTCTTTTTCCTTAAAAAAAGTTTCAGAAAGACGTACAAAAACAAAAATGTTTCAGACAAAAAAAAACATAAGAGACAAAAAAATAGATAAAAAAGGAAATTGGGAACATGAATTAAACAAATAAAAAATGCAAAGGCAGATGAGAAAAAGAATTTTGAGTCTTAGAGATAGGAAAAATCATGGAAAACACTCACTCTGATACAGAGTCATCTTTGAGAAGCATTAGAGAAACATACAATCTTCCACCTACAACACCATAAAAAGTACAATCAAGTAATTAAAAAAAAACTCACCAATGATGATGATGCTGAGAATTTCTGAGAAAGGGAGTACTGGGAGTTTAAAAGGAGAAGCAATCTTCATTTTTTTTCTTTTATGGCGATATATTTATTTAGTGGTACATTTTTTATGATGAAACTTAGTGGATTGTTTTTAGACATTACTGAGGTGTATTTATTTAATTATAGTGTTACTTTTTTGCTGTATTTGGTGGTTTAATTTTTTGGTGTTTTTAGCATTATTTAATTATTGTTTTTGCAGTTGTATTTATTTTTGTTGCAGTTTTTTTTGTGGTTGTAGTTGTTGTCTTCATTAATAGTTTATTATTATTTGTTATTGGTAGTAATTTGTATTTGTTTTTACAGTTATATTTAATTATTATTTTTACAGTTGTATTATTTTTGTTGCTATTTTTTTGTTGTGGTTGTAGTTATTGTTTTCATTAATAGTTTATTATTATTTATTATTGGAAGTAATTGTATGTTAATTTTTTTTATTGAAATTTTATTTTTTATTTATTGTTTTTAGTTTAGTTTTGTTTTGAGTTTATTATCTTTTAATTTTTAATTTATTGTTTGTTTCATTTATGTGTTGTAACTGTACGTGATATTCTTTGGCAGCAGAGATTTTATTTGGTATTCATATGCATATAATTCATACTTGTTTGAAAGTGGGATGTGAAGAATAAGTATGAGCTGGTTGTAATTTTAGTTGTTGGTTTACTTGATTTTGTTTTGGTTGCAAGTGAATTAATGGCGTGCAACAATTAGGTATTTTCAATAGTTCAAGATCAATGTCTAGAATTGGAGGAGAAGTTCAGTAGGTTGAGTATTGGCTCTGCTATTGCTTATCCTATGGGAAATTCTTGTTGGAATCGTCCTGCAGAACTTGTAGCTTGGTCTCAAGTGACCTATATTATGCTGAAAAATGAGATGTGTGATTTTTTTAGAGTTCTTTATAGGGATTGCAAGTGGGGGCGTGTTGTGGACAGTGGATTGCGTGCGGGAGAAATTTGCCAATGCTGGAGGTTATTACTACGAGAATCAAGTTGGATGCAGCTGAGGAGCTACTGCTCTTGCCACATTCGCCTTCTTTTGATAGTTCTAGTAGTCACAATGATTGAGGAAGTATAATGGAGTTAGTGTTATTTAAAGAGGAGGATGTTGGTTGTACTAATGTGTTTTGTGAGTTCAATTTTGGATTAAGTCTTAATTTGCATTGGAGTGTGTAATTTCTTTGTATTTTTACTTTGAATGAATGAAGTGTTGTCGTGTTATTTTTATGTATTGTGGATTGAGTAACAAAAGATGAACGCGTCCGTTTGGATTAGCTATTTTTGGGGGTGTTTTTAAAAATTGTTACTGTAGCAGAGTTTTTATAATATATTTTGGAATATTTTTAGAAAATATTTTGGGATATTTAAGAGTAGAAGAGGATTTAGAATATATTTTAGGATATTTTTAAACATTAAAAAAAATTAGACTACTTTTTGAGTACCTTTTAAAGTACTTTTTAAAAATTTTAATAGTATTTGAAAAACTAGTTTTTTGAAAAACTCAGCAATTCGCAAATAGTTGTGAATTAGTAGTAGATGTTTTTTTTTTCTATTTAATTGTAGTGTTGTACAGATTTTGGAGTTTTTGTCATGAAATGGATAAAGTTTGTACATGCTTCACATGAATAGTGTATAGTAAATGGCTTTTTTTTTTTTCTGTGCAGGGTCTGAGTGAGTTTAGGTGCATGTAATTTTGTTCATGGTTGCATAGTTGTTGGTATTGGGAATCTTTGGTATCACATATGTAGAGCTATTTTCTATTATATATAAGTGTAGTGTATAGGTGATTTTTTGTCATGGTAGTTGATTATCATTTAGAAATGGAGTATACTCATAATCGTTTTGCGGTATTACATGATTTGCATCCGAATGTTGAAGTTGTGTTCAATTGATTGTCGTTAGCTGGTGTTGTGGGGAGTTTGCCTGGGTGTAATAAGGATAACAGCAGTTTGAATAGTTTTGACAGAGTTTTGGCAAATAATGTTTTGTTGCAGAATGAGATATATGACATGTTTAAAAGTTTTATCGGAGATCTAGAAGGATTACTGTGTTGCATTAAGTTTTGGAAGATATCAAAGAATTTCTATTTCTTTAGATAATTGGTCAACGTATGCAAGTCGAGATCGAAGAACAGAAGAAAGCCGTTGAAAGTTCTATGGTTTAGTGTTTTTATATTTTTTTTGTGTATTTTTTTTGTCTAGTGTGTACTGATTATCGTGTGAAGATGTTAGGGCCTTTGGTTTGTGCTTTGTACTTTGTTGAAGCATTTGAATTTGTGTATTTTCTTTTGGTGCTTTGATATAATGTAACTGTTTATGTAATAAATAAGTAGTATAAGATATTGTGATTGTGATATTGAATTGGAATTTTAGGTAATAGAACCATATAAAGTTGATATCTGGATATTGATTATAAAGTTTATATTCACACTTTCGTTATTTAGATAAGTGAGCTGAGCATTTATTAACAGTAATGTGAAGCATTATGCATCAATTATATAGTTGGTATTTCAAAAGCATAGTGAAGACATCTAATTTCATTCTGAGTACTTCAAAAGCACAGCTGGACATGTGTTGATGCTATACAAAATGTTCAAAAGGATAATTAGAGCTGTGATTCAGAGTAGGGTAGATTAATGCTTTGCTATAGACTTTTAGCAACCTAGAAACGATAGCTTATGTACACTGATGGGGATAGCAGTTCATTAGATGTTCCAAAGGTTGGTCAGAAGCATAGATGCAGATATTACATGCCAGTGCTCCATGTCAGTTTGATCAGTGTGTTGTTTCTTAGTTGAACTTTCTGTAATTTTGAGCACTATGAACAAACTGCTGTCCAAACTTATGACTATTGCATAAGTGTGAGAAGTAGCGTTGATGGTCATTGAACTCGTGGTTGGGTTTGATTGTTCTGGAATTGAAAGTGTAGAAGAAGTGGGAGTTGAAGCTGGGTGGGAGTTGAAGTTGGATTTGTAGAAGTGCTTGATATCATTTTTGCAACATTTGTCTTATGCACTATTATAGCTATGTATTGTTCTACATCGCCAGATCCATGATTTCCAGTCATCTTTTTCACAAAGCAGGTGAGGATAGTGCTCTCGATAGCTTGCTCAATAGCTATGTAATTGAGCTGGTGCTGTGATATTTATGTTTGAGTATTAGTTCATAAAATGTATGTGAGTTACTATTTAATTGGAGGTTGATATGTTCTAGATGTAGATGTATACTAACCTTGTCTTCGAGTTCTTGAATCTGTGGTAGTATGAAAGGCAGTAGTTGCTGTGCATCATTGTTATATAGATCAAGTGTGAGGTTTCCAGAGTAGTCAGTGAGCTCTATGGTTAGCCTACTCCTGTGATCGCCGTTCGTAATTAGTGTAGCAATGAGTATTGAAGTAGTTTGTGAGACTGTTGTTGTGGTAGTTACCTTGGAAGAACGTTAACATGCTTGTTGCAAGAAGTGCAAATAATCTTCAATAGAAGTTTAGCTTTGAAAGATTTGTGGCAGTTTGAGCATGCATTATACCATAGTCATTGGCTTCTGTCAAGAAATCGTGGACTTCCTCAGATCCACTAAGCCTTTTCTGGCAAGAAATTAGGTTCTGAGTTGGTTAATTTGATAGATGAGCTAATGAGTTGAGGAGTTGGATTTGTTAAGGTTGCAGAAGCTTACAATTGGGAATTTTAGAAAGTCTTCGATGGTGCAGAGCTCGTTTTCTGTAGGTTTTGGCAGTAGTTTCTTTGTGTTATGAGCTCATTGATCTATAATTTATTTTCTAGAGCCCTTGTGAGCAGATATCAATTGTTAGTTATTGGAGCGTTGTAAAAACTTTGTTATAACATAATGCACAACAATTCTATTGGAGCAAGTGTTTACCATTGTTTCAGCATTGCACCTTGTTGCACTAGGGGTTCACTAAAACACTTGATCCAAACTTTGTTGAAAGATTTAGAGCTAGAGTGTTATGTATTTCAAAATGATATTGAGCTTGTTTGGATATCAATTTTTTGGAATAATATTTGACATAATATTTAGCAAATCAAAATTTCATTTCAGATAACCGAAAACTTGTTTGGATTTCAAATCTACATAGGGTCTACATTTTCATGCATTTCTGCACCTACTTGTCCATATGGGTGCAATAACTGGATGGCTGCTTTTGTTATTTCCATTAGCCACTCCAACCATAACTATGTTGTATCTCACTTAGAATTTGTTTAGAAACCCGTTTCACGTAAGCAAATATTTATGACTCGGACAAAGTGGAAGTGGTCCAAAGCAGTAGCAAAGAAAAGGTAGACGGAGCAACTTTTCCTTAAGCAACCTCTATCGGTTGTACAAAATATGTGCCGGAAATACAACTATTTTGCACCTAGGTTGAGTCATATGCTTGGCTCCAAAGTATGGTGGTCAACTGGAAAATTTTGCATCATGGGTTTGCAAGAATTGTGCTCCTACAAATGCCACCACCATATGTGCAAAGCCAAGACGGATGGTGAACTAATGGACCATAAGTATTGCCCTTTGGAGAAAGGATGTCATCCGGTTTTGTGGCCATGTATGAGTGGTTTTGTACACTAGATGGCCATTAATTCATGCTGCTGGAAGTGGCTTTGGTGGATGACCTGATTTGGAGGAGGTATACAATAGAGAAGAAGCGTGATGAACATGAGGGCTGAGATGGACATGATAGCAATCAAACGATAGTTTATGGACTTGCATTTGAGGCAGAACAGTTCACTTGGACTCTAACATATCGAAACATTACCACTCCATACTTATGAGCATTACCAATCCATTAAAGAAGAGTTGAATTCTTTTTACGCTTTACTACAACACCATAACTACATAGGTTTAATACAACTATTTTATAGAAGATCCAAGTGCCAAAAAACCAGTAGAAACAGCAGCAATTTCCATCAACCCAGAGATGAAGTACAAGATTCCCGTAGACTAGAGCAACGAACAGTACAAAATACAATGCACTAACAGAAGTAAATTGCATCTCCGTCTTTCCCTAGTACGCAACATTTCCTACTATTAACCTACACCTTACGTTAAAGGTACAAAGAAGAGATGATTATTAAGCCCACTGATATCATCATCCTTCTCTTCCTCAATCAATGTAAAGGAAGAAGCGGAACTTACATAAATAGAAACTTGTACTATACTGACATTGCAGTCATCCAACTACTATCTTCGCTTATGCGAAGCGGCATGTATTTGATTAGTTGTTTCTTCTATTATTGCCTTCCAAGTTTCTATCTCTTGCAGGGACACAACCAACGGTTGTATTTGTAAGTATGGACCTACGTCACCTTCGCCCTGAACTTGTATTTCCTCTTGTTCATACTGCACAAAGTAATAGTCCGAAAGTTGATTTTCCCTTAAGAAATTGTGCAGTCCACAACATGCAATCACTACGTTGATAGGCTTTCACATATATGAATATTGTGACGCCCCCACTTCTCCTTAGGGTGAACCTAAGGATGTCAGCGGAACGCCTGCCTAACTCTCGTCAGGACTCGATACAAGTCAATTCAAACTTAAGGATAAACAACCAAATATAAAAGTCGAAGCAAAGAAAAGTCACTTCCTTAATTCAACATTCAAATCTTACATCATAAGTTACCAAAAGTATATCGACTTTCCCCAAAATACAACTACCAAAAGTCGACTAATCAATTACATCCAAAATTTGAATCAAACGGGTAATCAAGTCGGCTTTCTCAAAATTCTTTTCATTCCGATCTCCTATTAAGGAAAATAAACTAATGGGTTGAGCGAACGCTCAGTGAGATCAAGAAAATATGCAAACACATAAGTTAAATAACAATAACACTTATATAGAAAGTAAATCTATAAAGTTCAAGTAAATCATAATTTAACAATAAACACACTAAATAAGGATACAGAAGCTCTCAAGAGTTAGATTCCACTTGTTTTCCCAAGACTCGATCAAATACCTCCACGCGATGACACTCCGTCAATCAGGTAGGTATTAAATCCATAGAACTCCACTTACTTCCCACTCCCATTCACCGTTACACCCCTTGCTCCGGACCCGTACTTCTATTATAAAAGGCGATACTATTCGAGTATGTCAAACGAGATCTTTCAAATAGATTAATTTTATGATTTTCTCATGATTCACCAAACTTCCCGACCAAACTCATGCCGGTTCGAGTCGCAAAGTCGGCCGATGAGTTTGGGCGTCCCCCACTATTATAAATATAAATCGATGAGATTCACTCTAATCGATATCGTTTCAACACAAATATAATTATAAGTCGATAAGATTCACTCCAATCGACATCACTTCAACACAAATGTAAGGCCCAAAGACAACCTAAGAGGGGGGTGAATTAGGTTGATTAAAATCTTAATCAAATTTATGCAATTTTTCTTTAATAAAAATTTACTTTCTTTTCTAGTAATAATCAACCAAGTAGATTAGAAGAAGAGAGCAATGTTGATTAGAAAAACAAGTATAGATAAACAATGAGAATTTTATTAAACAAAAAGAAATAAGATAGAATATCAAATCGATTGTCTACCAAGCTTTCCTTAAACTTGAAGACTAATCACTAGGTTGAGCAACTTCTCTTTGATGAAAGATGATCAACTAGATGTACAATGGAGGGAGCACTTCCTCCTTGCCCTAAGCCTCACTTAGTCAAGCTAAGAAGTTTTACAAACACTCAGATAACCATCAACAAAGCTACACTAATGAAACTTTCAACCACAAGAGAAATGCTCACAAGAAATTCACATCACTTGGAGAACAAATCTGGCTTTGGAGACTATTTTCTAGCTAAAATATCTCTTGAAATCTTGTAAACAAAGTGTGCAAAAGTCCCCATCTGATTTAGAATCGTTTGTATTTAAAGGGAACCAAAAATGGCCTTCATTAATACTTCCAACGGATAGAAGGCAGATAAAGAGTCAGCTAGCCGTTGGGGCTGTCGGACGTCCGACGGCTTAGTCATCGTCCGATCCCATCGTCCGAAAATCAGTCAAGTTGTTGTTCGGACGTCCGATGGGATTTTATCGTCCGAGCTTCTGTGTCCGAACGTCGTCCAAAGAGTTATCAAATCTTCATGAAATTTTTAGGACGTTCGATGAGATTGATGTGCGTCCGAAGCATGCGTCCGATCCTTCAGGACGTCCGATTCTTCCTTACGAGCGTCCGACAGATTCTTGGCAGAGAGTCATCAACACTTTGTGGAATTTTTAGGACGTCCGACACGATCGATGTGCGTCCGAAGAGTACGTCCGATCCATCCGGACATCCGATGCTTCCTCACGAGTGTCCGACAGAATTTCCTTCTTGATGTTCTTCATCCTTTCGGACGTCTGACAGATTCCTTCGGATGTCCGACATGAGTGTCCTGTTTTTGCTTCTTCTTTTGGTTGATTTTCATTTCTTGACATATTCGTTCCTGATTCTTTGATAGGCAAAAAATACTTATATTTGAAGAGAGTTAGATAAACATTTCAAAGTCCTTTGTGATCATCAAAATCAAGAATAACATTCTCCCCCTTTTTGATGATGACAAAACAATGGTTTGAAATGAGATTTGATGATTGCAATATAAGCTCCCCCTTTCTCAATTGACAAAAACTCCCCCTTACTTAGTGGATCATAGAGCAAAAATTTGAAAAACTCCCCCTCACTTGGCTACCCTATCGAATTAATCAATCAACCAAAAAACATAACAATTAAGCAGCCAACATCCAACATTTTATCAATTCAATCCATCAAACCAATTCAATTAAATCATCAATCAATCCAATCCAGTCCTCTCTCCCTTTTTGTCATCACAAAAGGCCAATCAATCACATATATCACGGAGAATCAATAACAAAAACATTCATCACATCCACACATTCAAAATACTTAAACATCCATCCACATATCCATAACCATTACAGCCATAATCATCCATCAAAAAGTACTTAAACGAACATAATATAAACATAAGCATTACATCTACATATCCATTGTTGAACACCACATGAAATAGTCAAACAAAATGCAAATGACCCTATGTGATCCTAAATGGTGAACTAGGTGGATCCAGGTGTCCTTCGAGAAAGCTGATATTGGGAGAGGTCCTCCTCTTCAGTTTCTTCATCATCTGCAGCAGCTTCTTCAACAGGTGCCTTGCCTTTATCTGATGTGGAAGGGTCATGAGGAGTCACTGGAGTTGACGAGCTCGGGTCTGGAATTGATGAAATTGGATCAGTGGGGCGTGGCTCTTTGCCATGGGAAACTTTCTCAACCACAGGGGGGAAAAAAAGGTTCTTTTTGTCTAGGTAGGCTGTTTGTTGCTCAGAGGACATGGTGAGTATTAGACCATGTTTCAGAAGAAGAACATGCTGTTTGAGTTCACGAAGGAGCTCAATCACTTCATCATTGGAGGAGGAAGATGCCTTAGTGACAGACTTCCTAGGATGAATGGGAGTGAGTGCAACAGATGAAGGATCATGTGCAGCCTTAGACCTATGTTCACTAGATGATGCCCCCTTATAAGCCCATAGATTATTCTTAAAGACAAGATTTTTCCTTTCAAAATATTCTTTGGTAAAGGCATAAGAAGATGCTTCTTTAGGACAAACACCTAGAATTGGTACTTTGTAATACTCAAAAATCTTTTGAAGAAATTTTCCATAAGATAATTTTCTGCGAGAATCAGTGGCATAGCGAAGTAAAAACTTGCACATGACAAAATCAAAATCAATGCGAATCTTTTCTCGAAAACAGTAAAAGAGATACAACTCCATTTTGTTTGCATCTGTTCTATGACCATCAGTAGGCACAAGCAGGTTTGAAATGATTGAAAAGGCAATTAGATTCACAGGGGTAAGATCATTCAGTTTAGCATCAGCAGGGGAAGAAAAAGTTCTTTTAAAATAAGTCAGCATCTTAGCCCCATCAAAATGATTATCAGCAGTAGGGTGCTCTTCATAGGAAAAGAAATTTACAATTTTACTCTTGCATCCACGTTCAATAGTGGTATTTAAGATGGCATTCACAGTTTCAGGATCAAGAACTAAGTCTACCCCATTTACCCTGGACATGATTTCAGTGTGATCAGTGCCTTTCCTAAGATTTGCAAAGAATTGATACAGCAATTCAGGGTAATAAACATTGGGCATAGAAATGAGATGTGACCATTTCTGGAAAGAAAACAGACTCAGAATGGATTCTAAACCTATTTGGCGAAATTCAGAAGAATTGACAGTGCGTTGAGGGATGACACCTTTCTGGGATATCCAGGAGTGTTTGTCTTTTGCAGCATCATCAAAGAATGTAGGGACTGTGGTTGATTTTGGAGGCGGTTGAGATGAGGTTCCCTGTCCAGATTCAGGCTGAGGAGTGGGTTGTGGTGTAGGCTGTGACATTTGACCCTTTACAGCTCCCCTCTTGAAGCGTTTGGATGATCGTTTGACCGTAGGAAGATCATCATCCTCATCCCTGAGTGGATGCTTGCGTCCGGCAGTGACCTTCCCTCCTCTTAGATTCACCATTGTGCGAAATGTGTGGAATGAAGGATGAAAATGATGCACACAGTAGTATGGAAGTGAATCACACAGAAATTTTGGGACAAAAAGGCTTTGAAGAAGATTTGACAGAGCGGTTATGAGAAAGTAGGGTTTTGAGGGAAATTTGGGAATTTGCGAAATGTTATGCGATTCGGTGAAATGATCAGGAGAAACGAGTCGCAATCGATCAGGAAAAGTTTTGGTTGAGTCAATTTGGGAATGAGAGCTTCAGAATGGTATGAATTTGAGAGTGAGAGACGAGAGAGTTTTCGTCCGAGAGGAAATAGAAGAAGAAGAGTTTGAAGCAAATGAGAAAGAAAGTTACTTTAAAAAGTGTACCGTTGCACTGTCGGACGGCCGAACGAAGTCGTGCGTCCGACATCTTCGTCCGAACAGGTGTTTTCTGGAAAAAATAGCTGAAGAACATTATCGGACGTCCGTTCATCTTCTTTCGGACGTCCGAAGGCTTTGAAAAATTTTAAGATGATTTTTCGATTATCCCTAATTTTGATCTTAGATGAATGAACTGATCTAATGGCAAAACTTTTGTAAAAATATCAGCAAATTGATCTTTAGAACAAACATAATTTACACATACTTCACCTTTTTGAACAAGATCGCGAATAAAGTGATGCTTTATATCTATATGCTTTGTCCTAGAATGTTGAATTGGATTTTTGGTCAAATTGATAGCACTAGTATTATCACAGAATATAGGCATGCAGTCATATGATAATCCAAAATCATTCAAGGTATGTTTCATCCATAAAAGTTGAGCACAACATGCACTAGCGGCAATATATTCCGCTTCGGTTGTAGACAAAGAGATTGCATTTTGTTTCTTGCTAAACCAAGAGACTAAGCAATTACCAAGAAAGTGACAAGTTCCACTAGTACTCTTTCTATTCACACGACAACCTCCAAAATCAGCATCCGAATATCCATATAGTGCAAACTCACTAGATCTAGCATACCAAAGACCATAGTCTAATGTACCTTTCAAATACCTAAAAATCCTTTTAACAGCATTCAAATGTGATTCTTTTGGACAAGATTGAAATCTAGCACACAAGCAAACAGCAAACATAATATCGGGTCTACTTGCGGTTAAATAAAGTAAGTTTCCAATCATACCTCTATAGTGCTTTTCATCCACATGTTTACCTTCTTCATCTTTGTCAAGTTTTGTTGAAGTGCACATTGGAGTTCCAACTTACTTTGAATCCTCCATGCCAAATCTTTTCAGCAATTCCTTAGTGTATTTTGCTTGATTTATGAAACTGCCCTCTATGGCTTGATGTATTTGAAGTCCAAGGAAGAAATTTAATTCTCCCATCATACTCATTTCAAATTCACTTTGCATAATGGTGGAAAAATCCTTGCATAGATACTCATTAGTAGCACCAAAAATAATATCATCTACATATATTTGCACAATGAGGAGTTCATTTAGCACTTGCTTAGTAAACAGTGTGGTGTCCACAACTCCTCTTTTGAAATTATTTTCAATCAAGAAACCACTCAATCTTTCATACCAAGCTCTTGGAGCTTGTTTTAGCCCATACAATGCTTTTGAGAGTTTAAACACATGATTTGGAAATTTTGAATTTTCAAAACCGGGGGGTTGATCTACATATACTTCTTGATCAATAAAACCGTTTAGGAATGCACTTTTAACATCCATTTGAAACAGTTTAAAACCTTTGAAGCAAGCAAAAGCATGAAGCATTCTAATAGATTCTAATCTAGCTACGGGAGCAAATGTTTCATCAAAATCAATTCATTCTTCTTGAGCATACCCTTTTGCGACTAATCTAGCTTTATTTCTTACAACTATACCTTTATCATCCAACTTATTTCTAAATACCCACTTAGTGCCAATGATAGGGTGATTTTGAGGTCTATCAACTAGTGTCCAAACCTCATTTCTTTCAAATTGATTGAGTTCCTCTTGCATTGCCAAAATCCAGTTTTCATCCCTTAAGGCATCATTGATATTTTTAGGTTCAAAAAGAGAAACTAAAGCAAAATTGTCTATCAATTTCTTAGATGAGGAACGAGTGTTTACCTTCTCGGATGGATCACCAATTATAAGTTCTTTTGGATGATTTTGGCTAAATTTCCATGCCTTGGGAAGATCTTTGAATGAATCATCATTTTTGTCCTCATCTTCCCTTTCTTGATCTTCATGAGTTTCATTCTCCATTTCCTTTGCTTCCGGTTCAGAATTTCCTCCATCTCCAATTTTTAACTTTTCCATTCCTTCACGAACACCTACATCATCATTCTCACACGAACTTTTGGAATTATCATCATTAGTTTCATCAAATGTTATGTGTATGGCTTCTTCTATCACAAGAGTCCTTCTATTAAAGACTCTATATCCTCTTTTGTTCTCACAATATCCCAAAAATATTCCTTCATCAGATTTTTTCTCAAACTTACCAAGATGTTCCTTTAAATTTAAAATAAAACATTTACAACCAAAAACTTTGAAATATCCAACCGTAGGTTTCTTATCAAAATTCAGTTCATAAGATGTTTTATTCAAAATGGGTCTCAAAAGGATTCTGTTCATCACATAACATGCAGTGTTTACCGCTTCAGCTCAAAGGTATTTTGGCAAACTACATTCACTTAACATAGTTCTAGCAGCCTCTTGTAGTGTTCTATTTTTCCTTTCTACAACACCATTTTGTTGTGGAGTTCTTGCAATTGAAAACTCATGTGTTATGCCATTATAATCACAGAAATCTGGAAAATCACAATACTTGAATTCCGTTCCATTATCACTTCTAATCCTAACAATTTTTAAGCCAAGCAGATTTTGTACTTTAGCAAACAATGAAGTGAAATTCTTGAAGGCATCATCCTTATGAGCAAGAAATATCACCCAAGTATATCTAGAATAATCATCCACAATCACAAAGCAGTATTTCTTACCTCCCAAGCTAGTGATTTGAGTGGGACCAAATAAGTCAAGATGCAAGAGTTCTAAAGGTTTAGAAATTGAAACACACTTCTTTGATTTAAAAGAAACTTTTGTTTGCTTTCCAAATTGACATGCATCACAAATTTTATCCTTTACAAAACAGATTTTTGGCAATCCTCTAACCAGCTCCTTTTTCGAAATTTTCTTTAGTAAATCCATGTTAAAATGACAAAGTCTCCTATGCCACAACCAAGGATCTTCATTTAAAGCTTTAAGACATTTGAAGCTAGAAGAATCAATTTTATCAAGAACCACAATATATATGTCGTTAAACCTCTTACCTTTGAACACAACATTATATTTGGAATCAAGCACAATGCATTCATGCTTTTTAAACAACACATTCAAGTCTTTATCACACAATTGACTAACACTAAGCAAGTTATAACCTAAGTTATCAACTAAGAGCACATTATGAACAAAAGTTTCACCATCCTTACCAACATCACCTATTCCAATTGTCTTAGCTTTCACATCATCACCAAATGTCACCTTTCCACTTGATTTTGATTTTAGCTTTATGAACAAAGAGGGATCACCGGTCATATGCCTTGAACAGCCACTATTAATAAATCATTTGGACTTGTTTGAGCCTTTTTCCTGAAAAGAGAAAGTGTTTGGTACCCTTTTTAATGTTTGGGTCCACAATAGTTAGCATTGTGTCTAACTAACCACATGAATCTCATCCCTTTGTTCAGATTTCTTTTCACATAGCAATCTCCTTTCAAATGCCCTTTTTGATAACAAAAACCACACACAATGGAAGAGTCCTTAACATGTAATGGTTTGACATATCTCAATCCACTTCTTCTATATGTTGTGAAATCATGTGCATTTTTGTTGTGTGCTAATGTTCTTTGATGAGCAGTAAGAAAGGTAGATGACATGTTCTTTTTGAGAAAATCTTGCCTTCTTGCTTTCAAAGTCTCATCCAAATTGTCCATTCTTTTTTTCAAATCACCATGTCTTTCCTTCAGCATTTCACAAATACTTGTCTTTCTATCAAACTCATTTTGAACATCAAATCCGACTCTTGCAAGACATTCATTGTCAGTCTTTAGTTGTTTATTTTGTTGAAGAAGACTTGCATTTTCATGAATGAGAAAAGCAATTTTCTGTTTTAGCTGCTTGTTTTTATCATAAGATTCCTTCAAGGAATTATTCAGTTTTTCAACAAAGGATTCAAGATCATCATCTTCTTCATCATCACTTTCAGATTGAGAGTGTATGGAAGTTACCTCATTATCTCCAATAGCCATGAAGGCCATTTGAGCTGATTTTTCCTCTTCTTCAACTTCCCCTTCGGAGTTGCATTCATTCCAAGTAATCTGGAAGTTGTTGAATCTTGGCTTTCGATCAGCTTTCCCATCTTTCATTTTCTTCATGGGGCATTCGTTTGCATAGTGTCCAGGCTGTCCACATTCATAGCATTTGTCCACTTGCTTCTTGTTGAATTCTTGTTTTCCTTTGTTCCTTGCATTTGTTGAATAATTTTGGAATTGATTGCTAGGTCCTCCCCTTCTAAACTTTCTTTTATTCAAGATTCTCTTGAAGCCCCTTGTGATGAGAGCAAGATCATTATCATCACCATCCGAGTTTTCATCATCCAAGTGAACTGGATCATCTTCACCTTGAGTAGTCTTTAGAGCAATGTTTCTCTTTGCTCTAGCATCCTCTTCCTCCTGCACTTTAGATTTTAACTTCAACTCATAAGAGGTTAGTGAGTTAATGAGAGATTCAATAGGCACAGAATTTAGATCCTTAGCCTCCTCTATTGCAGTCACTTTATTTTCCCATTCTTTGCCCAATGCATTGAGAATTTTCTTGTTCTTCTCTCCCAAGGTGTACTCTTTGCCCAACACCTCGAGATCTTTGATCAAGTCATTGAACCTGCAATACATTTTGTCAATATCCTCAAGAGGTTCAATTTTAAATGATTCATACTTTGTGACCAAGATAGCCTTTTTCTGTTCTCTCACGTTGTCACCACCCTCATGAATTTCTCTTAACTTATCCCACATTTCTTTGGCCGATTTACAGCCTTTTACTCTAATTGATTCATTTGAATCTAAGGCACTATAAAAAACATTCATGGCTTTGGCATTCAATGTGAGATTATTCCTATCTTGAGCATTCATTTTAGCTCTTATTTTTGGCCGAAGCAACCCTGTATCTGCATCAAGAAAGTTAGCTTCATGCGGTCCTTCACTCACAATAAATCATAGCTCAACATCAATAGATTGCAAAAAGATAATCATCCTTTCTTTCCAACTAACATAATTGGAGCCACTAAACATGGGAGGCCTAATAACAGATTGCCCCTCAACAAACATAGCATGACTGGTTGTCATCTTTTCTCCAAGCCGCTTGAACTTAATCTCTAGGAGACCAACCTCTGATACCAATTGTAAGGCCCAAAGACAACCTAAGAGGGGGTGAATTAGGTTGATTAAAATCTTAATCAAATTTATGCAATTTTTCTTTAATAAAAATTTACCTTCTTTTCTAGTAATAATCAACCAAGTAAATTAGAAGAAGAGAGCAATGTTGATTAGAAAAATAAGTATAGATAAGCAATGAGAATTTTATTAAATAAAAAGAAATAAGATAGAATATCAAACCGATTGTCTACCAAGTTTTTCTCAAACTTGAAAATCAATCACTAGGTTGAGCAACTTCTCTTTGATGAAAGATGATCAACTAGATGTACAATGGAGGGAGCACTTCCTCCTTGCCCTAAGCCTCACTTAGTCAAGCTAAGAAGTTTTACAAACACTCAGATAACCCTCAACAAAGCTACACTAATGAAACTTTCAACCACAAGAGAAATGCTCACAAGAAATTCACACCACTTGGAGAGCAAATCTAGTTTTGGAGACTATTTTCTAGCTAAAATATCTCTTGAGATCTTGTAAATAAGGTGTGCAAAAGTCCCCATCTGATTTAGAATCGTTTGTATTTAAAGGGAACCAAAAATGGGTTTCATTAATACTTCCAACAGATAGAAGGCAGATGAAGAGTCAGCTAGCCGTTGGGGCTGTCGGACGTTCGACGGCTTAGTCATCGTCCGATCCCATCGTCCGAAAATCAGTCAAGTTGTTGTTCGGACGTCCGATGGGATTTTATCGTCCGAGCTTCTGTGTCCGAACGTCGTCCAGAGAGTTATCAAATCTTCGTGGAATTTTTAGGACGTCCGATGAGATTGATGTGCGTTCGAAGATGCGTCCGATCCTTCAGGACGTCCGATGCTTCCTTATGAGCGTCCGACAGAGTCTTGGCAGAGAGTCATCAACACTTTGTGGAATTTTTAGGACGTCCGACATGATCGATGTGCATCCGAAGAGTATGTCCGATCCATCCGGACGTCCGATGCTTCCTCACGAGCGTCCGACAGAATTTCCTTCTTGATGTTCTTCATCCTTTCGAACATCCGACAGATTCCTTCGGACGTCCGACATGAGTGTCCTGTTTTTGCTTCTTCTTTTGGTTGATTTTCATTTCTTGACATATTCGTTCCTGATTCTTTGATAGGCAAAAAATACTTATATTTGAAGAGAATTAGATAAACATTTCAAAATCCTTTGTGATCATCAAAACCAAGAATAACAATAAATATAATTATAAGTCAGTGAGATTCACTCCAATCGACATCACTTCAACACAAATATAATTTTCATTTCATACAATTCAATTATAAATTCACTTAAAAGAGAATGAGTGAGATAAAATACACACTTGTCTTGACACTTTTAAAATACTCAATTAATGAGGAACAATTTAAACATTTAGCAACAATTTATACACTTGACACTCACCAATTCAAAATAAGCGAATAATTAAAGTCTTTAGTGATCCGCTCCGAGATTCCCTTCAAAATCCTCTTGAACGCCTGAAGAAACAGTGATCAACTATTACCCACTTATACGCTATATCACTCAACATTCAAAGAGAAAAGTACACTCGCCTAAAAATTAAGACAATGTCTTAAAAGAGTTTCACTCTATTGAAATTCAAGATTCAAAAGTGAGGATTTAAAGTCACAAAGGAAACTTGTATCCTCCATGAACTTGGGTTTCAAACGAACTATCAATATCAAAAGGAAATGAAAAGTTCTTAAAAACTCATTTCCTACGTATTCAGAAATTTTCCGCTTTATGCGACAAAATTTGGAAAATTAGATCTTGAGTTTGGTACGTCCAAAAATGAAAAAATTTATACCGTTGGAAACTAGATCCAAAGTACTAAAACTTTTCGGAAGACACCCTTCCAAGATTCTAAACAAAAAATATTCATTTTTCAGCTCAAAATTGCTGATTCATGAAAACAAGACATAGCCTTATAATCTTATCCAAATATAATTTAGCTAATTTTTTCAGTGAGTACTTCATACTAATCGGCAAAAAATGAGCAGATTTAGTCAATCTATCTACTATCACTCAAACAGCGTCATGACCTCTTTGTGTCCTTGGTAATTCAGATACAAAATTCATAGTGATATTGTTCCATTTTCACTCGGATATCTCTAAAGGTTGCAAAAGGCCAGACGGTCTCTGATACTCGGTTTTAACCTGCTGGCAAATCAAACAAGTTTGGACAAATCGAATAATTTTCTTCTTCATGTTCTCCCACCAGTACAAACTCTTTAACTGTTGGTACATTTTATTCCCTCCAGGATGTATCGTATAGTTAGAATGGTGCGCTTCCTCCAAAATTTTCCTTTTTAGCCCTTCATCTTTTGACACCACTATGCGATTTCGAAATCTTAGTACACCATTTATTCCCAAATTAAAATCTGACTTTTCTCCCTACTTGACTTTCTCCAACCACTTTTGTACTTTAGAATCTTTCTCTTCTGTCTCCATGATACGATCTAGTAAAACGGATTTCACGATAATGTTTCCAAGAATCACTTTTTTCGATTCAAGATGAGGGTTCCAAATACTAATATCTTCCAACAAGCGCAATTCTTTAATCATCAATCTTGCCACTTGCACTTGACGACTTAAAACATTAGCTACCACATTAACTTTTTTTGGGTGATAATTAATCGTACAATCACAATTCTTAAAAAGTTCCACTCATCTACGTTGCCTCAAGTTCAACTTTTTTTGAGAAAACAGATACTTAAAACTCTTGTGATCGGTGAAAATCTCAAACGTCACTCCATATAAGTAATGTCTCCATTTCTTCAATGCAAACACTACCGCCGCTAATTCCAAATCATAAATTGGATAGTTTCTCTCGTGAGGTTTTAATTTCCTAGAGGCATACGCAATCACCTTATTATTCTGTATCAATACACAACCCAACCCTTCTTTTGAAACATCTGTATAGACTACAAAGTTATCCTTTCCATTAGGCAAAACTAAAATAGGCGCCCTTGTTAAATATTTTTTTAACTCCTGAAAACTTTTTGCACACTTAGGCTTCCATATAAAATTTTCACTTTTCTTAGTCAACTCAGTCATGAGTCCCGCAATTTTAGAAAAATCTTTGATAAACCTTCGGTAATATCCTGCTAATCTTATGAAACTTCGGACTTCTGTAAGATTTTCCGGTTGTTTCCATTTAGAAACTGCTTCAATTTTGACCGGATCTACTTTAATTCCGTTCTTGAAAATTATATGACCTAAGAAAGTTATTTCGTTCAACCAAAATTCACAATTGCTAAACTTAACATATAACTGATGTTCTCTTAAGGTTTGTAAAACAATTCTCAAATATTTCTCATGATCTTCCAGAGTCTTAGAATACACCAATATATCATCAATGAACACCACTACAAACTGGTCCAGATGAGATTCAAAGATTCAGTGCATTAAATCCATAAAAGTTGCAGGAGCATTAGTCAATCTGAATGACATCACTGCGAACTCAAAGTGTCCGTGTCTTGAGTTAAAAGCAGTTTTAAGTATATCTTCTTCCAAAATCCTCAATTGATAATATCCTTATCTAAGATCCAATTTTGAAAACACTACCGCCCCTTGTAATTGGTCAAACAACTCATCAATGTGGGGTAAATGATACTTATTTTTAATGGTAACGTCATTCAAGTTTCGGTAGTCTATGCACAACCTTAAATTCCCATCTTTCTTTTTAACAAACAATACCGGAGCTACCCACGGTGAATCACTCTCTTTTATAAAACCTCGCTCTAAAAGGTTCTGTAATTGCAATTTCAACTCTTTCAATTCAATCGGAGCCATTCTATAAGACGTTTTAGAGATAGGTGCTACTCTTGGAGTCATATCAATGTTAAAGGTTATCTCTCTTTCAGGTGGCAATGACTCTAGTTTTTCAGAAAAAATATCCGAATATTCCTTTACTACAGGTATATCTTCCAAGCTCACTTTATCACTAGGAGTATTTATAAGAAGAGCCAAATATTCTTGATCTCCCTTACACAACATTCTTCTAATTCAAATTCCTGAAATAAGAGTAGATGAGCCTAGTCTATTTCTTACATCCAATTTTAGGGTTGCCTCTCCCAAAATACACAGTTCTACTATTTTCGTTTTACAATTCAATTGAGCATGATAACGAGTTAACCCGTTCGTTTCTAGGGTTTTGGTTTGATCCAGATGCCATTCCCTAATCATCTCCTTGAGTTTGGGGCTGCCTAACCCCTCGTTCTCGACCCTTTTCACTTTTTCGATCGTCCATAAGTTTAACATTTATAAATACATGACGTAAAATAAGTACACATAAATGAAATTTGAAAATGACACTTTGATCATGCAAAAACGAAAATAATAAGGGAGACACTGAAATAATTGCAAATGCATACAACCCATAACATAGATTAGAAATCATAGAACAATAAAGTCAAGCATCTCATAAGTAACGTTCATGTGCTTCAAAAGATAGATAGCACGATTAAACAAAATACAATGGCTTTTGAACAAGCACCACCCCGACTATCTTAGACCAAAACTATCAAAATAAACTAGATCACTAGCTTAGTGATTGGCGGGGTCAGAAGTCTCTGCTACTTTAGTAGAATCATTTCCATCTTCAGCACTAGGAGTTTCTATCTCATTTTTTCCGTCAAGTATCTTGCCATCCACTACTTGTTCGACCAAGACAACACACTCGGCCATCATCCTCTCGGTCCGGTCTCTAACCTCATGTACTATCCTAGCAAGTCGACTCATAACCTCCTGAAACTGCTCACAAGGAATCTTAGTCTTTTCTTCGTTCCTCAAGTACCTCTATCTCTAATTCTGATATTCTACTAATCTGGATATCCACGGTTACCCTTAGTTTTCGATTATCCTCTTGAACTACTCCATTTTCCTCGGATACCCAACTCCAATCATCGATTACCGCTAGTACCACATGATTAGGGTACAAGTAAGTCCTCCGGCAGTCACATGGAGTTCTAGTTCGGCGAGTTGGATTATTGCCAACGAGCTCCTCTAGGCTTTTCTCGATAACAGATCACCGGAAGGCACCCTTGATACGGCTGACTACCACCATTACCTTCCATAACTTATAATTAAAATTAAAAGTTTAGGTGGATCCAAATATACTAAATAAATTAGGTCTGATCATTTCGTACTATTCCACATATTTCTCACAAGATTAAGACTCCTAATTGTCCACTAATTCAAATCTAGGTTCTAATTTTCATCTCTACAAGTGGTCACTTACTTTCAAACTAGTCCCTAGTGTCCGACATCCTAAACTTTTAACCTAAGATACACTACAGAGATCTGAAGGCTAAACTCTGATACCAGCTGTGACGCCCTCACTTCTCCCTAGGACGAACCCAAGGGTATCAGCGGAACGCCTGCCTAACTCTCTCCAAAACTCGATACAAGTCAATTCAAAGTTAAGGATAAACAACCAAATATAAAAATTGAAACAAAGAAAAGTCACTTCCTTAATTCAACATTCAAATCTTACATCATAAGTTACCAAAAGTATATCGACTTTCTCCAAAATACAACTACCAAAAGTCGACTAATCAATTACATCCAAAATTCGAATCAAACGAGTAATCAAGTCGGCTTCCTCAAAATTCTTTCCATTTCGAACTCCTATTAAGAAAAACAAACTAATGAGGTCAGCGAACGTTCAGTGAGAACAAAAAAACATGTAAACACATAAGTCAAGTAACAATAACACTTATACAGAAAGTAAATCTATAAAATTCAAGCAAATCACAATTTAACAATAAACACACTTAATAAAGATACGAAATCTCTCAGGAGTTAGATTCCACTTGCTTTGCCGAGATTTGATAAAATACCTCCACGTGATGACACTCAATCAACCAGGTAGGTATTAAATCTGTAGAACTTCACTTACTTCACACTCCCGTTCACCGTTACACCCCCTGCTCCGGACTTGCACTTCTATTATAAAAGGTGATACTATTCGAGTATGCCAAGCGAGATCTCTCAAATAGATCAAGTTTATGATTTTCTCATGACTCACCAAACTTTCCGACCAAGCTCATGCCGGTTCGAGTCACAAGGTCAGCCAATGAGTTTGGGCGTCCCCCAATTCAACACAAATATAATTATAAGTCGATGAGATTCATTCCAATCGACATCATTTCAACACAAATATAATTTTTAGTTCATACAATTCAATTATAAATTCACTTAAAAGAGAACGAGTGAGATAAAATACACACTCGTCTCGACACTTTCAAAATACTCAATTAATGAGGAACAATTTAAGCATTTAGCAACAATTCATACACTTGGCACTCACTAATTCAAAATAAGTGAGTAATTAAAGTCTTTAGTGATCCGCTCCGAGATTCCCTTCAAAATGCTCTTGAGCACCTAAAGAAACAGCGATCAACTATTACCCACTTATACGCTATATCACTCAACATTCAAAGAGGAAAGTACACTCGCTTAAAAATTAAGACAGTGTCTTAAAAGAGTTTCACTCTATTGAAATTCAAGATTCAAAAGTGAGGATTTAAAGTCACAAAAGAAACTTGTATCCTCCATGAACTCGGGTTTCAAACGAACTATCAATATCAAAAGGAAATGAAAAGTTCTTAAAAACTCATTTCCTACGTATTTGAAAATTTTCCGCTTTACGCGACAAAACTTGGAAAATTAGATCTTGAATTTGGTAAGTTCAAAAATGAAAAAATTTATACCGTTGGAAACTAGACCCAAAGTACTAAAGCTTCCCAGAAGACACCCTTTCAAGATTCTAAACAGAAAGCATTCTTTTTTCAGTTCAAAGTTGCTAATTCATGAAAACAAGACAAACCAGTCTTGGTTTTTCAGCAATGTTTGGAATTTCAATAAAATTCACAGGAAGTGAATCAGCCTCTGAAATTTATAACACAATAAGAGTTCCAAAAAAAGTTTCAAACACAACAAGTAGAAATAAATTTGGAGTTTGAACAACAAGATATAACAGTTTGAAGTCGGTTGGTTTTCACAACTTGATCAGTGGATTCCCAGATTTGAAGAGCAGTCTTTGGGGCATTATTTGGGTATCGAACTAGTATTAAAATTACACCAAATTTAGTACACTTAAACTTTCATATATGGACTACCTCTCTCACAAAATTTAGGCAAAAACTCACACGAGAAGACAGTTAACGAAACAACCAAAGTTTGTGAAACTTTTCAAAACTAATCTGCCAACCCTATCCCTCTTTCTTTTCAAAAGTTTTGTTCGACGAAATCAGGTCCAATTCACTCCATTTTTGAAACCAAGATTCCAAAAACATTTCATGAGCAATTGATGGTTAAATGACACTAAAATTTTCGAATCTATAACATCCCAAAACAGACTTGACCATTCGGTCAGCAGGGAAGAGAAAATTTTCCAGTTTCCAGCTTTGTCGCACTTTCAAAATCAAACCATATCTAACTCTATAAAAATCCAAATTGAGAATGGTTTATGGTGTTGGAAACTAGGTTCAAAATGCTATAATTTATCAGAAGGCATCATTATGAAAATCTTTTCACAAGTAGAACAAAATCGAGCCACAAAGTGCAATTTCCCAGTTTCATTTGGACAAATAGGCAAAGCAGGACGGTTCACTTTGCCGAATCGCTACGCTTTACTCAAAATGAACTAGCAGGGGATTATTATACCTTTTGAAAGCTCTGAATGTCTAGTTTTGAATGCCGGAAAAGGCACTCAATTTTGACTTTTACAGAAAGAGATAGATTCAGACAAAGAACCACTGTCCGGTTACCCTGCTAATAATTTCCAGATTTGAAACTTTTCCCAAAACTCAAGTTTTGTGCAACCATTCGATTCTATTTTTGAAAGGCACTTTGTACACACAATATATAACATATATCCATCAATTTAACAGTCAACCAAGCATCAAAATTTTGAAACTAAAACAGAACAACATGACCAGAATTTTGGCCAGCTTCCTTTCGCAACTTTCCTTCGATTTCTCTCCACTTTCTAACCATAATCATCTCATTCATCACATAAACAACCATAATCAAATAATCAAACCTCAAGTTAGCTACCTAGAGGTCTCATCAAGATAGCTAGCCTATGATTTAAAGTGATATAAATGATTCCTCAAGTCCGCTAGCCTATAAACGCGATTAGGGTTTTAAACCCATGAAGATTAACCGTTAAACTTTGGATAATTAGAAAGATTAAAGAGATGAAGTGATTACCCTTTAAACTCTTGATGAAAACCAGATTTTTTCACCAAAATTCCTCCAAGAAAATCCACAAGATTGCTCCTTTCTCCTAGATGAAATGAATCTATAAAGTTGGATGAAGATTTGCAAATGAACTTGAAACAAAAGAATGGAGTTTCTTTCTTCCCTTTCCCTTTGCTAGGTTTGGCCGAACGGAGAGGAGAAAGAGAGAGTGTTTGAGTGTTTAGCTTGTGTTGGAAGATTGGAGGGAAAAGTAGCCACTAAACTTGCCAAAAGTCAACTTTGAATAATTATCTTAATAGGGTTTCATACCACCACTTTCTCTCGGGTTTGATACACTCATGCACTAATCCTCCAATGTAATTCCTTTAACACTGTAATTTTTTGCTCTTACTAGTCTAATATTAATTTCTCAAATTTCCACTTAGTCGTTCCGGCGCGACTTATGAAAACTTTCGACTCACGCGCGATAAAGCGAAAATTAAGGGCAATTCATGCAACTAAAATATAATTAACTAATTCTAAGGCAAATAATTATAAAATGACTATTTTAAGAAATAAAACATGAGTACTCACAAATATGGTACCGGCTCCTTCAAATAGGCAAATCGTTGTTTCAGGACATCAAAACTACGTTCAACTATATTATGAAGTTGTGAGTTTGCGGGTGTTGAATAGCTCCTTCAAACCTTGGGATCAGCCATGTCCTTGTTCAACTCGTGTATCACGTCCTCCTTTGAATGGTGCGAAGAATTCCGACTGCATCGTATATGCCGCGTCCACGAGGTATTACTTACCTACATTAATTTTGAAACATGGTCGATTGGGGCATAATGAAGTTATACAATTTATCGAAGTAATTTCTCCTTAAGCTGCATCAAAAAATTATGCACTTCTTGGAATTTGCAGGAGACACAACCGAATCCTAAATTAAAATTCAAGTGCAATAGTAACCAACGACAATCAAACAAGAGATCAACTTTTTCAGGACATGTAATTGCCTCTGTGGATTGAATAGATTAATGAAAGAACTAAAAAATTAGATTGACAATAAGTGCATTGTTTGCATATATATATTTCTACCACTAGACATAGCCTGTGTCCAAGGGACCATTTCTTTTGTTAAGAGAAATGATTTTTATTTGTAAGGTGGAAATACTTACTTTCAGACATTTGAGAGACCACATTAGGCTTATATATTTTCAAGGACCTTCACAACGCCATTGCCTGTTAAAAAACTAAAAAGTGTTGGCCTTCATAGTTGTCCACTACTGCTTGGGCTATATTATGATTTGAAGGTTTTTGGGCTAGGGCTACTTCAAATTTTGGGCTACAATTGGCCATCTAAAGTGGCCACTTTATTGCCCCTTTGGATTCTCAATCGGGCCACTCATTCCAAGGTCCTATTATTTTTTTCTTTTTTTGTAATGAAAAGAAATACAAATTTACTACGAAAGCATACAAAGCACTAAGTAAATAGTGCAGAAGTTTTAAATAGTTTAAAACAATTTTTCTAAATTAAAAAAAGTTCACTTGAAATTCAGTGCTTCTAATACTTTGTACAACATGATCAAACCTGGGGGCGGGTCTGAGAAGATGGTATGCATTCTAAGTGCACTTTCTAATACTTGGGCATCGTGTGTGCTACCCTCCAATCCTGCAAACACATAAACAAAGTGCATATTATGATCACATACAACTAAAATATTTTACAATTGCGTCCCATGCCTATTAATATACGCCATTTGCTCAACTGTAGGAACCGAAGCAGGGATATGGATGACATCCATAGCACCTATAGCATCCTGCAATACTTTTTTCATTTGACAGTCAGTTGGAAAAAATGTGAAAGCCTTCAAAGATGTAGTACGCATTTTGATTTACAATTAAATTTTAAACTTATAGCACCTTTTTACATTAATTTGTTTCTTCCTATCTTGAAGGGGAGCAGAGTCCTATATATTTATTTGAATAGATTGAGATAGCTTATGCCATCCTGTACCTAGTCTACTGTACAATTCTATAGATATAAAACATGATGAAACTCAAAAGCTGCATGAGGATTTATAGCCATTACTAACTTTGAACCAAGGATAATACTTTGTGTTATATCTTATTCATAGATGCACACTATTTGTTTGTGTTGGTCGAATAATCCTTTGAGCAAATCTACATACCCCAAAAGTACTTCGGCCATATTTTTGTGGATGGTTTTCGTCAAATGTTGAAATCTCTCTGCCACAACTCACATGTGGGTGCTATGACTTAGCATAATGAGAGTCATGCTAACGACTCATTGATTGACACATGTTTATGGGGATTTTGAGGAACATAGTTATTTTGCACAAGAATTTCACAAAGTCGCATGAAATTGTCTACTGTTATTTGACAATTCTCCAATATACGTAGAGGGTGGCCTGGTATTAGCTCCTACACCTACTTCCAACCTGGCATATCTCCGGTTCGACAAGACACCTTGATAAGGGGGCCATCATATTGATCTACTTCGGGCGAAAGTAATAGCAGTGTTGCACCATTGAAAATTGCCTCATCATCATTTTCAGAACTTTAGCCATAGGAGGAAGAGAAGTTGGTATGAAGTGGGCCATGTCAGACCGATAAGGAAATTTACAAGCTTGGCTAACAACTAAAACAAATTAAATTGATACAACTGTTATGTAGTTGAGGAAAGATACTAAAGTTGGAAGGGATATCCTTTGCATGTGAGGTGCATAAGAAGGCTCAACTCTACACCATTTTATAGGGAGGGTGCAACTTTTGGAGAATATAGATTAGATTTTGAAAAATAGAAGAAGTTGACAAGGTAGCCATTGGAGTTATTCACTTTAGAATTGATTCATTAATAGTTGCACTTATGTGGAAATGGATAAGAAAGGCAATGGAGCCCTGCTCCTGCTAAATTGTTGCCATTGGTCTGTATTATTAAAGTGCAGTATCGTTGCTCTAAAGATATGCAGTGGCCCATGATATCCGAAGATCGTCCAAAGAATAGCTAAAATAGTGCTTCTTACCCAACAACAGGATGACGGACACTGTGACATTTTTCTAAATTTTAAGCCAATTCCTTCGTGAATCTACACGTTTATTGACAAGACCAATCAACTTGAACGTAGAGCAACCAGCGAAACGAGCTGGCTATCTTTGACTAGGCAAATTCAACCATTTGACAAGTGGATGATATTGGTGAAATGGGCCTTATGACTTTGCTATTCACGTCACAGTAAAATTGGTGGTACAATTTGGAAGTCATCATTTATATTTCTTATGTCCAACAACTTCAGGATATCATGGTAAATGTCACCTTTGCCTTACTTTCCACACATTTACTACTTATTTTGTCATACTACAAGTAAACACTATGACACCCCGGATTTTTGTGTAAGAAGCAGAGAGTGTGACGACTTGAAAATTTGCTCATATTTTCTTATAATTCCATCTTATTTTGAATAAACTAGTTTATAATTTCTTTATTACTACTTTACTTCCTCATTAGTTGTAATATATAAGGGAATCAAGAGTTTTACCTTTAATTTTATAGTTAACGTAAATTAGGGTTTTCGCGTATTTTGGCCGTGTGATTACTTGGCGAGATGTGTGTATTACATTTGGTAATTAAGAGTGAGTTTTAGATCCGAGAAAGTATGTGATTAGAAGTGATAATAATAAGTTAGTGAATCATAAGTTAAAACACTAGTACGGGCGAGTTAAGGAAAATCGGCTTGAACCGACGTGCACCATTTGCTACCGATTAAGTACACTATTTGAACACTACTTTATTACCTTAATCTCATTGCTTTTATTTCAGAAATATCAACCCTAAAATATCCTTGAGGTGGCCGAAAATCTTGACCAAAAGAAAAGAGAGAAAAGAAAAAAAATTGAGATTTAACCCTAAAGTGACACTTGGTGGAAATCCAACCAACTTTGACCAAACAAATTTCCTACCTTCTTATCTTTATATTGGCTTCATTTCTTCTTCATTTTTCCCTTGGTTGGCCGAGCTTTAGGAGAGAAAAAAACATGAGAGAAAACTTTCAACTTAAACCTTGAATCAAGCTTGTTTGAGTGAAATCAACAAAACCAAACCGATTAAACTTACCTCTTGGTGCTTGGAAGGCTTGGTGTGCTGAAATTTTGGGAAGATAGTGGTTTGTTTTTCACTTGCAAGAAGCTTTTGGAAGCTATAAGGCTTGAATTTACTTTTCTCTTGTTTAATCTTGCTAAAGTTGGTATAGAAGTTCTTAATCTTGGCTTGTTATGATTGATTTCCTAGTTTTTGATGGTAAGGTGGAATTTTCAGCTAGGGTTTGCATTTTTCAGTTTTGATTAGTGTTGTTTAACTAGTAAATGATGTTATTGAGCTTGAAAATGGAACTTGTGAAGTGATTATGGGCTTGATTTGGACCTTGTAGAGTTAAAAGTTAAATTTCCAGCATGTGGTAGTGAAATTTTAGTTCTACCCTGTTTTGGCAGCAACTTGGGCTGCAAATTTCTCTATGTTTTAGACTGAATCTAGGGATTTGAACTAACTTCCTACCTGCAAAATTTCAGATCAATCGGATCATTGTAGCTTAGGATTTTCCCGGAGAACTTCTGACTGCACAAAAACTCTCATATTTCTGACTTGTTTTCATGTGCTTCTGGCCGTCCCCTTTTGACCCTGAAAATGCAAGAATTGGTGTCGATGTCTTTAGAGAAAATGTAGATCTATGTCTTAGATTCAAAACACCATAAATTTTACCTCGATCTGATATACTTATCTGTACTTATAACCAAAACACCGAAGGATGACAAATCTGCCACTTATAAGTTCTTTAAAACTGGTTTTCAGTTTTGATTTTGATGGTTCATTGTTAGAATTGACTTGTATTTGGATGATATTGAACCTAGTTGAAGAGCTATATTGTCAGGCTTGCTTGTGTGTTGAATTTGGGCTGAGTTGAGGAAAAAAATAAAGCCATAAATGGCTGGAAAATAGCGAAATACAAAGGGCGTGCTGCCTAAATTTTCACTCGAGCGTTAGGCTAATATACTCGTGCCTTGAACGAAGATTTGAGGTCGAATTGGACTTAGTTCGACTAGGGTATTCGAGTTTTCTTTGATATAGGTATATAAACTAAAATTTTGTCGGAATTCGTATTTTTGAAAAAGTGAAAGTCGTGACCCTTTAGAAAATACAATTTTCTCGATCTTTTATACCAAGTACGATTTTAAAAGTATAAACCACTTTCTTATCAAAATTAAATGAGCGAGCATGAAGTTTCTAGAGTTTGATAAGTAACTTGAATACTACTTAAATGAGTTTCATTTACTTGATTTTTTTGAAGTGAAATTCCTATGTTTCGAACCCTAGTTGTTTTAAACTCTAGAATAATATTTTATCGTAGATTTGGACTCCATCTAAGGAGTTGCACCTGAGCATGACTTTGAAAAGTACTAGACCTTTGGTGAGTGCTTCCAAGTGCATGTTTGTATTTGATACTTGCTTTTACATGTTTTATTAATGTGCTTGGATAATATTTGACTTGTTTGGAAGGACAAGGGTGTACTTTATCGCACTTATCCTAAACGTGACTTGTTGCTATGCCTTGATGGCACTTGACTCGATATTCTTGTCTGATGTACTTGTTTATGCGTGAGCACCCTCTGGAATTCCAGAAACCCTGTGGCGAGTTATTTGAGTCGAGCCGGTAAGGGTCTGGTCGATTAGATAACGAAGCCCGGGTCTCTTGTTTTGTTGAGTGGAGTGATACCTCATCGACTAATCGGTATGCTCGAGTATTACCACGCGTGTTTCTTGTGGTGGTCGGGCCCGGTAAGGGAGTTGAATGGTGGACGGATTGGTTTCAAGCGGGGTTCTACTAGACTGGTTACTCTATTTGAAAGTTGACAGAGAATCAACTACTACTTGATCAAGCTATGGCGGAGCTATTTTGAAATAGCGGCGGTATCCTTTCACTTGACATGTCAAATAACCAGTGCTTGGCTTTACAAGACTTTATTACTCATTTTCTTGATTTCATGTGCTCGCTATTTTGATACATGTGATTTTAAATCATGGTCAACTTGTTTTTTGGGTCTACATGAAGTTTTGGAGTCTCACTGAGGTTTAGCTCATTTTATGAGATTTGTTTTCCTTACAGGAGATACGAGTAAGGGCGTGGGGACTGGTATAGGCTAGCAAAGTCCATTTTTTAAAAATTTTGCGATTGTACTCGCGCTAGTGCTTAACTAGGGTTGGATGTATTTGAATTTTAAAATATTTTGACACATTTGGGCATGTATGAGTCTTGGAGCTGGATTTAAGTATTAATGTATATTTTAAGTTTGGAAATTATTATTTTATTTCCTTTCTATGGTTGTAAGTTGTTTTCTTTCAATAAGTGAGTGAGTTCTGACGAAAGTTGGGCAGACGGTCTGCTAAACCCTAGGGTACGCCCTAGGGGGAGGTGGGGTCATCACAAACACCCAAAGTGCTATATTTATAAAGTAAGAAAGTTCACAACAACAAACATATAGGAAGTAAGTCATGGCCGGAAGTGCAATATTTATAAAGTAAGAAAGTTCACAACAACAAACATACAAGAAGTAACTCATGGCCAGAAATGAACTGTTAAAACAAACCAACACCTGAGAATTGACTATTAAAAAATTGATTGAGGAAACAAGCTGCTTGGAGCATCACAGCAGCTGGCATATACATATGCTAATAAATTGGCCAAACTAAACCGAAGCAAAATCTGGTATTTCAATACCATATATGGCCACACCATTAGTAGTACAATTTAATAAACATAAACTATAACAGACTGGAATAGTAACAGTAATCCAATTATACGCATCTTGAACTTAGAATTGCATCACTTCCCCTCTATATTTAGCTTGATGAACATCTCAATCCATGTCAACTAGTCACTATCACAAAAACTAAGGAACAAAGCTCGGAACTCTTCATCTAGTAACTCTTTCAATAGAAACATATGTAGCCGCTTCTTCAAATTCAAACTTTCAACAGTTTTCTTTGCTACTTCTATTGAATATTTCTCCTTTGCCTCCTTTTCACTTGAAACAATACAGGAGAATCTATTGAAATTGCTAAGAGTCTCTTGGTAGTTTTCGGAACCCGACTTTCGAGATTTCAAACCTCTGGATCCCTCCTTCTCAGAAGAGTAGGCACTAGTAGATAGCAGACGCTTGCCAGAATGTGTTGCAACTGGGCTACCATCATCGTCAGATGAAAGAAAATGGTGTGGAGGGTAAATAACGGAGCTTGAAGCCACATCTATCCCTTTGCTAATACAATCTTCCTTACGTCTCTGTACTCGGGAAAGCACATATTGCACAGGGGGGTTGGGCTGAAGACTGAGCTCGACTGCCAGTGGCATATTTACCATCCATCACCTCATTCCATTGCATCACCAAATCAGCACTATTTGGTTCTTGGAAGTCCAGATACTGCTTGTTCATCTAACGAGAGATCTCACACAGATATGAGGTGCATATTTATGATTTTGTAATCGAATACACTGATATCGAATCAAGTAACAATTAAAGTCCCAAAGTAGTACAACAGTTGTACTTTGAAGTATTTTTATAAGTGATTGTCTACTGATAGGGTTGAGCACACGAAAGTTATGAAAATAGCTATGTTCTAGTAAATATAACAAGCACTAAGTAAAATAAATTGGAGTGAACCCAGCAAATTTATAGTTCCATAATACTAACCTCAATAACACCCACCAGCAACCTCAACAAGTAGGTTTGAATTTTTTTACTTTAAATAATAAATTGAAATCAACGTAGCGATCCAAAACTAATAGCTGGAGCATATAGCCACACACTATTGTTTTAACCAACCATTAACTAAGTATAGATTTAATAGGGACTTGTAGTTCTTGCATCTAGCGAGCAAATTCTCCACATCTTAAATCATGATAGAAGAATAAAGATGCAGACAATAGGGAGTATGAACTAGCAAAATTTTTCAAAGTCAGCTTGTATGTCCAACATCAGGTAGTTTTAATGATTGAATGGAGACATAAAATTGAACTGCATTGTTGTTCCGTTTCCCAATCCATTAAAAAAAATACTCGAACATTCTAAACAACCACAAAATGAATGGCTAAGGAAGTTATAATGTTGTCGAAGTACTACATTAACCACTGTCAGCCCACCGTAAATGAGCATATCTATTGTAAGAGCATGAATATAGCTTCCATAAATAAGCCCACAGATGTGCTCCTACTAAAAAGCATTTATGCTCGGCATCCCACCCTATCCCAATCTCTGACTTGGCAGAATCTCCTCGGAGATGAGTGAGCAACCTCCACTTGTCCACCATTCAATAGTACTTCGACTAGCATTGACTTGTAGTACAACTAACACCACATTCTTAGCTCAAGTAATTGGCCAAAGCAGTGTAGTTCGCAAACATGCTGCAGGTTGACTCTCATTTCTCGTTTTTCTGGCACCCAATGTAGGCGTGGACATACAGTTCGTCCTCCTAGGGTTGCCAATATTTTTTTATCGAACATCTATGAACAAATAATAGATCTTCAAATAAATACATCATCTTGTATGCACAATCAACAAGTTCCATCAAAGCTGTCCATAAACACCTTACCTCGAAGTAGTTTAGTAGGCTGACGTGAAAGTCATTAGAGTCGCACACGGAATGGGCACTAATAGAAGAAGCAGGACTGGAAGGGGTTTCTGCACAATAATGACAATTAGTTTATTATGCTTTAGTTAAAGCCAGTTTTAGAGAAAGTATGTGTAGTAACAACATTTGATTGTGGGAGGTCTTACCAACACTCGAACTTTGTTGTATGATTTTGCTGGTTGGCATGAACATTTCACTTTTTTCACACATACAGCTTTAGAGTTTGGGGAAAAAAATTAGTCGACATAGATGATTTGTGAAGTTGGCTATCAATGGAAAAAAAGTGTTTAGGAAATTGGCTATCAATGAAAGACATGTGAAGCAATTTGCGAAGTGGGTGTGAAGGTAAATCAGTCGTTGGCAACACATGTAGCAGACTAGAAAATCGAAGCAGATAATTTTTATGCACCTATACTAAGCAAATATTGAGCTACATTTATCCATGGTAAGAAACAATTGTATAAAATTTCAGATCTCACTTCACTGTTGAAAAGTCAGCATCCTACCCTAAGCCGTGGAAGGGGATGGTGAACTAGAAGCTGAAGTGACAAAAAATACACAGTAACATGAATATCAATTCCTGATGCATGATTAAAAAACCATAACTGTGCAATTTCAGCATGGAGAAGGCCAGACGCAAACACTAACAACATCCAACAAATCTAATTTCATGCGTTTCGAGTTACATAAACACACAGAAAGGCCGATTGATGTTGTTCTAAAAAGACACTACTACAATCAAAGACCATTTGTTTGTAAGGGCAATAAAACATGAAGAGGATGAACAATTTACTAACCACAATATGCACTCTACAGGTGGGTTATTAGGGCAAAAAAATTGGAGGCAATTTATCATACACCAGCTTCTTCCCTTGCTTTGCATGGACAAAGCTCAGAGATCAGCCATAAGGGATAAAAGCTAAGACCAATCCTGATCAGTCACCCTCATCTCTAGTTGTGTTTAGGTATCTAGATCTAAAATCCAAGGCCAAAACTTATATAGAAATTACTGACACTTCATGCTCACATCCAGACACAAAACGCTACAATTTTGTGGCAGAGGAATCTGTTCCTTCACCGGGTGTTGGTAGCAGCAGCCTCAGCTTTATTGCCGGGAAACAGCTTTGCAGATTTTGATTGGAGAAGATGAAGGCAATTAAAGTGTAGGAGGAAAGCTCGAATAAATTCTTTGAGGAGGGCTTGGTAGGAGCAGCTTTACAATTGCTTTACTCAGACGGTAGTCACAACGGTACAAATTTTACACAATGGTCTCACACCTATTAAAGGTAGTTTCAATTGCATTGATGGTCAAGACAGATTGGTTACAAATTTGCTTAGTCATGTACATGTGGCCTTCATACCGAAGCAGCCGTCAATGTTGGCTTACAAAGAGTCTCCATGTGGGATTTTGTCGATTTTTGTATCCCCCGCCCCTGCCCCCGCCCCGTTTCTCCCGCGGGGAAAGAAATCAACGTATCATAAATGTTCATTTACAATAATACAATTGCAAACAATGTTAAATAAAATTAAAAAGCTGTCAAGATGAAAATAAAGTATAACAAGTCAAGTTACATTCATTCTTGTATTCAACAAATTCAGTCGATTGATTTCTCATATTCAACAAACTAAAAACACTCAACAATAAATCCAGATTTCTCTTCATTAATATAACTCAACAACTTCAGAACATTTGCTCTTCATCAACCTCGAGATGTGATAACTCACTTGATAAAGCAACCCTGACATTTGATGCTAAAATAAAAGAAGAAGCTTGTCACCAGGCTATAGTGTATAACAAACAATTGGAGAAAATTAATTTAGATGAATCAAATTTTTTTAATACTTATTCAGTAACACAATCAACATCATCTTCTTCATCAAACAATGTATTACATGACATCCCTTCCGAAGTAGAGCAAGTAGCTGCACCAAAAAAAAATAGCCACTGATTTACTAAATAAAGAAATGCAAAAAAATTGTATAAATTTAAAAGTATAAGTTAAATCTTTTGTATACAATTTATTTCATTCCAGAGCCAAGTGTGAGTACACATCAATGCTTCCAAGGTATTGGGGTGAAATTTGCATCGATGAGGACTAATTATTCTTCCACAAGTACTAAATGTAGATTCAGATGCCACACTTGAGATAGGTACATCTAGAATATCCTTAGGCATTTTTGTAAAGTGGGATATTTAACCCTATGTGTTTTCCACCAACCAAGTATGTCCAAAGTTGAAACTCTTGGTAACACATTTTCCTCAAGATAAAAATCCAATTCCGACTTAGAAGTAACATCAATAGAGTTAGAAGCCACAAACTTATCAAAATCACCAAGAGGATCCATTTCAACTTCATTCTTATCATGACTCCCACTAACATTCTCACTATGTGAAGCCATGCATTGACTATCAACTCCATTTCCGTCCAAACTAGATTGATATTGATAATCATGCAACAAAGAATAACAATTTTGACGAATTGCTTCAATTTTCATGAATGATTCATCACCATAAATGATAGGAAATAATACTCAATCAACTTCATTTTGTATCTAGGATCCAAAACTGCAGCAATACCAAGTATCACATTACAATCTTTCCAATATTTTTGATATTTTGCCATCATCTTTTTTGCCATTACTTTAATTAAACAATTTGAACTTTTCATCCATTGAGCCAATGATACATTAATGTCACAAACTTTTGTAAAAAATTCATTTGATGTAGGATATCGAGTACTTGAGAACATTTCAGTGACTTGGTAGAATAATTTCAACTTCCTCACAAATGGCATTACAAACTACCCAATCATCATCATTTGGCAAACTAGTGTAGTGTTTCTCACGCACTTTAACCCGTGGAAATACGTCTTTATAAATTGCAGCTGTTTGCAACATTAAAAAAGTCAAATTCCAATGGGTTTTACAATCCAAACACAACATTTTAGTAGAAGAAATGCGCAATTGTCGAGCCGCTTCTTCAAAATTTTCAATTTTAGCAGCAGAAGCAATCCAATACACCACACTATCACGAATTCTTTCAATACCACCTGATATCATTTCTAAACCATCTTTGACAATCAAATTTAAGACATGGGCAGCACAACGTATTTGAAGCACTAGACCATCTATCAACAAATCACTCACATTCAACTTTTCCAACAAACAATTAATCATACCATCATTAGTGGAACAGTTATCTAAGATAATCGTAGATATCTTACGATTAATATTTCAATCCATCAATGAACTAAGAAGCACATCACTTAACACTTCTTTGGTATGTGGATCAGGAACATAGATAAACCTAAATACAAGAAAAAAATAAGTTGCTCATGTATAACAAACAATTAACATAATTCAAGTTTTTAACTTTTGAAAACATACCTCAAAATTTGACTTTGTAAAGATCCAAGAATCATCAATAAAATGTGCAGTGATAGCCATGAAGCCTTTCTTTGTGTTGTTAGAAGTTCACATATCGGTTGTAATTGCTATCTTACTTCCAAGCTTCTTCAAGATATTACAATTCTTCAATCTTTGCAATTCATAGATCTTCAAAATATCTTCTTTAATTGTATTTCTTGACACAAGTTTAAAACATGGCTGCAAATTCTTAACAAATTTTTGAAAGCCTATATGATCCACAATAGATAATGGATACTCATGCAATACAATTACAGATGCAAGCTCATGGCATGACTGTTATTGATCGAACACATAATTGTGCAATTCTTGTTTGCCATCATTCTTTTTACTACCATTTCGAAGTAACATTTGCCTAATATCTTGTTTAAGCCTTTTATCACACATTTTGTAATGATTATGCAAAGTACTCGTCCCATGAGTGCTACCTGTCTTGTATTTTTTTTAAATACTTGCACACACCATAAAAAATGCCATCTTCACCTTTCTCTCTATCAAAATGTGTCCAAACTTTTGATTTTAATTTTGTTTTTCCTCCATCAATTTCATATTCACCTTCTTCTACTGTATCTGTCAAGTCAACTGATTCAACATTCATTGATTATGGAGTTGATGAATTATCCCCTTGTTCAGATGCAATTAGATTTTCGGACTGATTCACTGTGATAAGAATTTTACAAAGGCAAGAAAGCAAATAACACAATAAATAGACTGCTCACAATGATGAATTTCAAAATAAATCATATAATACAGCAACAAGCTAGATAAAAATCCCACAGTCAACTGTTATTCTGCATCCCAAAAATTTCGCAGATATTGTGCTCCTAACATGAAATAATTAGTTGTTAACATTCAATCATACATAACAAGATGATTTTGTGAGAAGATGGAAAATCAGATGAAAAATCAAATCGCAAAACTACAATTGGTAGTTCTTAATCTCCAACAACCTAAAAAGCGTGAAGTATTAGAAGAGAAAAAAAGCTTTAAGCGCCACGTATTTCTATCAACAAGTGGAGTTCTAGAAACAAGAGATGTAATCAACTAGACCAATTGGCAAAAGAATTGACACAAAATTCCTTATTTATTCACCACGCATGCTTCATTAATCTATCAATACAAATTAAACAGAAAAAAAGGCACAAATTAACATCGCAATTCGCATGCATACATTAATCAAACTAAGAATGATAAGGGAGCAAACCTAGAAAGGATTCAAGAGCGGACGAAACCAAAGCGTGAAGAAGAATGCAGAAAAAGAGGGTGGAAGGTCCAGATTTGGCAGACAGAGGTGAATGGCGGTGAATAGTAGTGAAACACAGATGAACAAAGGTGCGGTAGATGACTAGCTTTGGCCTTTGTAAATTGTAAGTGAAGATGCAGCTTTACAAAATTTAGGGTTTTTTTGTATATATATATATATATATATTATGCGGGGAATGGGGCGGGTGTATGTTGCCCCACCCCTCGCCCCGTTTTAAGGCAGGGGAAATATTTTGCCCCCGCCCCACCCCATTTCTGCCCCGCGGGCACCCGCCCCTATTGCCATCCCTAACAACAGCAATATTTGGGTATATATCTTTGTTATCTAAACACCTATTTCAAATATTTTTTGAAAAAATCCAAAAATTATATATCTAAACACATTCATTAATATTCTAATATGTAGTGAAGTATATGAATTGTACAGTTGTAATATTTTGTGATATACTTACTGTGATATGATGAAACTTTGATTTGAAGTGCAACAATGAGTGTCATTGATTGAATTATATTGGCAATTGCTTGGCCTTCATCTATCTTGTGATCACCCCAGAGAGTTAGGATGGCTGGCATGAAGCTGCAGTGCATTTGATTAGCTGTCTATTATTAGGTTTTTTTTATAGCTATTTATGTAATTTGGTGGTATAATATATATGGAGCGATTATCTTATTTGCTATGGTAATTATCTTTTGTCTATGATCACAATCTCTCTGGTTGGGATAGTGCCTCTATGGTTTCGAGGATGGACCTGTGCGACAATGCCAAGTATATATGCTCTTGGCATTTATAAAGGAGAAACTAATTACCAATCTTCTAAATATTGGATAGTTGTATTGAGTTCTGCACATTACCTATATCTGACTTATTATCAATATACTAGTAGAATCTTTTGAAAGGTGTGAATATGAAAATAGAGGAAATTCTAGGGGATTTGGTTCATCCATTGCTTGAATAACAATGGAGTTGTCAATATACCAGGTGCATTGACTCTTATGTGCCCGATATTCCAATGGGGTGTCTTCAACTCTTGCATTAGATAGCATGTAACATTTATATAGGTGGAAATGGTCGCAAAAGAATTCTATATCTAATTTGTATATCATAGCTACTACTATGGTTCCCTGCACAAAAGGTTTGGTTTCGTTTAAATATGAGGTGTGTGTTGAGCTATAATAAGTATTCAGAAAGGTTTATTAGTGTATTTACCTACTGATCAATTAGTGTAAGCTTCTAATAACGATTTCCTGCTTTTGATAAGAGCGATTTTTGTTTGTCAAGAACTTGAACTATCGTTGTTCGGTCTTGAAGTCCAAGAACAATTTCAGCAAATCCTATGACTTTCATGTCCTCTTGTAACTTGAAAAATAACTGGTGGGTGATTTTTTCAACAGAAATATGACAACAAAGTAATGGCAGTATGCTAGAGAGTGGTACATGTGCGAGTGAGTAAGCAAGTCATTCATATGCCAAATCCAATACTTCTTTATATACTACATTTTCTGTTACTGAATCCTGTTCACTATCAAATATAGGTGGCTTAATGAAGATTTTAATTGAGTTTTTAAATTTTGCTCTTGACATTGCTACATATAGCTGTCCATGCGAAAAAACTAGTTCACATAATAGTCATCGCGAAACAAGGTCGAACAGGAAACTGGATGCGTTCAAAAGATATTGGTAAGTTTGGATTGTTCTCAATTCAGAAGAAGATTCTGTGGAGAAAGACCTCTTTGCCAGTGAATTCTCCGCAATTTATTGTTGCATATATAATGTTAGAGTGTAAAAATTTGCAGACGAGACTTGTTCCATTGCACGGTCCTTAGGGGGGATCAATATTTCTGAGCAACATAATTGGGCAGTTTAGCTTGAGGAGCAGCTTGTGAGGGGGAAATCTGTTTCGTGTTAAGTCATTTACGAAGTCCTCCATGATTGTCTATTCAGAGTTATCAATGCATTTATCCCTATTGATGTATTCTTGAATCTATCCAGGTAAATGGTGTGTTAGTTTCTGGTTGATCTCATCAACGAAATCATTCTTTAATGTAAGTATAGCATAGTTTACAACTGAAAAATCATGATGGGAGAATACCACTAAATCTGGAAATACTGCCCTGCTGAGTTCTATGATTGAATTTTCGTCATTTGTGTATCTTATTAGCAATGGTGCAGGTATTTGAATAAATTAATTGTTGATAGCAATCTCTGTTCCCTTTCCGATACAAAGTAGATATTCGGTGAATTCAGGATCATATCTTGCTCTCATATGCTCTGTCAGGTGAAGTTTATGAAGCAATGGCCATATAAATGACTTTACTATGCAAGCATCAATAAATTCTATTTTTGTGCCTTAGTAACAATCGGTAATACCTGACGAAAGTCTCCTCCAAAAACAATTGCTTTTGATCCGAATAAGCCATTTGAGTTCATTAAATGTTGGGGCAATCTATCAACAACTTTTATTGAGGTTTTATTTGTCATTGGAGCTTCATCCTAAATTATAAGGCTGGTTGATTGTAGAAACTGTGCTGATGAACTTTGTTTGTTGATTTTGCAGTTACTATTTTTTCTTGCATCGAGTGGTATATTGAGCTATTCTTCCACCAGGTAATGTTGAGGCTGCTACTCCATATGATGCTATAGCAAGTGCTATGAGTCCTTTGGACCTAACTTCAGCTAACAGTGCTCGATAGAGAAATATTTTGCCTGTTCCACCTGGGCTATCAATAAAAAAACAACCTTTTTTTTTGTGAACACTGCATTGATGATTATATCAAAAGCAATTTTCTGATCACAGTTTAGTTAATCAATTGCTTGGAGATCAGACTCTTGCACAGTGATTGCTGTTTCTGCTATTGTGTCTCTCGTATTCTTGTTCAAATGATTAAAGTTTAGAGCATGTGGAACTAGAGCATATGAGCTGATGTCCTTTTCCATTGATTGCAGAAAATTGTTTATCTGTTCTAATACTTTGTATTGTATTTGATCACGTGATAATTCTAAAATTCTTTTAAAGCCTTCTGATAAACAATGTTCAAACTTTTCCCATAGGTGTCTAGCGTCTGAGAAAAGGGGGAATGCCCTTATCAATCATCTCAGAGAAAAGGGCAAGAGCTTCATCCACCATCCTATCGTTGCATAAGCTGTCAATGATGGTGCTGTACACGATGGTATCGGGCTTGCACTTTCCTCTTTCCATTATCCTCAAAAACTCAATGGCTGCACGAGTGTTCCCCACCTTGCACAGCCCATCTATTACAGTCGCAAACATTTTATCACTGGGTTGACATAGTTTTTCACATATTATCTTCCTGAATAACTCTTGTGCCTCAAGAATCTTGTATTCTCGAAAGAGCCCTTTAAGTAAAGTGGCAAAGGTGATAACATCGGGCATATAACCACGCTTGAAGAAAAATCCCAAAACAGAAAAGCCCCAATCAATCCTATTTAAGAGGCAGTAACAATTAATGGCCATGTTCATGGCATACTCATCAACACCAACACCAACACCACCCAAGAAGCACATATCTTTGTAAATAGAAATAGCAGCAGAATATTGCTTCATCTTGACCACACGGCCAAGCAATTGGTTGAAATGAATAACAGAAGGCAGAGGCTTCATCCGGACCATCTGCTTATACAAACCCACGGCATCATCAAGATTGTGAATACTATCAGCAAACCCAGATTTAAATACTCCCTTATCATTCTGAGACTGAATTCTCCTAGCAGAATGAAAATGGGCCAAGAAAACACCAAAATTGCCGCTGATACAAGAAAAGGGTAGCGTAAGAGGAAGTGGCCTTGGAGAGAAATGCTCAGAAATACCTCCAGCATTGCGATTGAAAGAAGACATGGATGCTCTCTTAACGGAATAGGAACCAACATATCTCCCATTAATCTTCATCGAAACAAGTAGTACTAGCAAAAAGCTGCTTCTGCTCTTTGTCCCTGCTATCTTCCCCCTTACTAATAGTATTTGGTTCAGCTCCAATCAGGACAGGCTTTCAAGCTGGTCGGGTTTCTCGGTCAAAGATGCAAAAGCAGATCCGAAGAGCAAAAGGGTGGTCTTGGTTTTGGAGGAGAAAGAAGACAAAGCTTTGGTGGAACAAAAATCCATTTTCCGTCTCTAAACTTTGAGCCAGAGACAAATTTCGTCTCCAAAGTCCAAACATTTAGGCGCACTAAATTTAATATATAAATTAATTATTTTTTACTGTATTTAGTCCAAAAATGATACTCTCTCCATCTCACTTTAATAGTCTTGTTTTTCTTTTTCGTTTGTCCCAAATTATAGACAACTTTCCAATTGAAAAATATAGTTGTACTTTAATTTTCCTAAAATACCCTTATTCAATGTAAGTTGTTGTTACTATAAACCTATCTCATTTAATGAGAGTTGATTCTTTTTTTACCATTAATTCAAGTTCGCATAAAGTTGTACTCTAATTAATGTGAGGGTATTTTAGAAAAATAGTTACCTAAATTGATTGTTCCAACAAAATTAACTACTTTTTCTTAAACTGTGTGAAAAACAAATCAGAATTATCAAAGTGGGATGGAGGGAGTAAATTACTTAATTTAAATGAAAAAAGTCACGTGTTTGACACGTGGCCGTTAAGTAAAACCAATTTCTCAGTCAAAATTAATGGTCACGTCAGTCTTCTCCATCCAAATTGAATATTTTACCGTTTTTGGATGAAATATGGTTCAAAATAATTAATTTATGTACTAAATGTGATCTTTCTCCCACATCGGTCCAGTGAGGGTTGAGTGAGTGAGATTTAAGTCCCTTAGTCGTACCCAGAAGTCAGCAATTGTTTTTTGGGTGGGATTAAGGATTAGGTTTAGATTTCTCCCAATTAACAATTGTTGGAAAAAAAATATACTAAATGTGATACGTCTAAAAATTTAAGGATGAAATGTGTCCTAACTCAAAGTGGATTTTTTCCCTTTACAAGGTAATAGCGTGATTTTCTAGTAAATTTTCTGGGAACTCTTTTTCATTACGCTGCTTCACAAACATTTTGGTATGTACATTTAGGAGTTTATTCCCACGATAATCTCCTCTTAAAAAATATTTCCAAACTGATGTAGTTTCAAAATTTATTACCTTGTTAATATGTTTGTTGCCATGTGAACTTTAAATATGGAAAACTAATTACCCTTAAACTTACGCTCTTATCTTCTTTTTATCTTGAGAGGTAAATCCCATTAAAATGTCAATAACTACTCATAAAAACTTGATTAAAATTCACATTAGACAAATCCTTAATTATTTTTCAATAGCTCAAATTTTGCTACTTCTTCTCTATATATTATTCATTGTCTACCTTGAGGAAAATTTTTAATATATTTGGAAATTTCTTATATCATCATAGCAACTCAAAAATTTTCTTGCCATGTGTATGATGAATTGTCATTCAGAAAAACTGAAAATCTTTAGAGATCTATCGTGTTAATTCATGATTTTTTATTGTTAGACTGCACAATGATAACTCTTCCTAGCTAACCTTGGTGTTAATTCTAATGCTAATTATGACTTGCTTAGATTCTCTGTGATGGGTCAAAAAATGCGAGACTTTTTGTTTCATTTCTCTTTTCATTTAAAATGGAACTTTTATAGTTTACACTAAACTATGATCATTATCTTAGAATACTTACTAGTGTGTCATACAATCAAATTTTTGAAATTTTCTTGAAATGTATAAAATCAAGAGTTCACTGTGGATGAAATTGCATGTAACAGCAAATAAAGAAAGAAACTTGTGATCTAACATCAAGAATAATGCTAAGTAGGAATAGTGGCAACAAAAGAACAAAAACAAGATATAGCCGAAAGATAGGATATATATGTAATATGGGTTTGCAATCTGGTGCGGTGATACCATAAGAGTACACAATAGTGACTCTAACATTATTGTTTCCATGAAAGGTAAATTTCTTCTGCAAAATTGTTGCGATTCAAGGGATAGTTGATAATTTTAAAGCATTAATTAATATGGATTTATTTTCCTTTTTAGTTTACCTACCGTATGCGTGTGGAGCACCAAATAGAAAAAACAAAAGCTTGCAATATAAAGAAAAAATAATTACAAGTGATTCTTTTCTTTTAATAGGATCCCATGTGGCAATAAATGGATTCACGAGGGAATAAAAACTGAAAGAGAATTACTTTAGGATTATTTTTCGAGAAGTAGATTGTTTTAGTAAAAAACTCAGAGCCAAAATTTAAGCGTGATTAGTTTTCCATATTTAAAGTTCACATGGCAGCAAATATATTAACAAGGGAATAAATTTTGAAATTACATTAGTTTGGAAATATTTTTTGAGAGGAAGATCATAATGGCAATAAACTCGTACATTTAGATAGGCCATGTTTTCAAGCATGCAACTTAGACAGAATTGCATTTGGTCCGAAATGTTTGGGGTAACTTAGTTGCAAATGTTTAAGTTTCTATGCACATTTAGTCTCAAATGTTCAAGTTTCAGGGCACGTTTAGTCCTAATAACTAATTTTTTTCAATTACTACCAGAATCAAGTCACACGCCAGCAACTAAATTTTAGAAGAAATTAAAAAAGTTGATAAAATATTGCTAGGCATAATTTGTAATAAAAGATAACTACCCTTAATTTTTTTGTTGATCAAAATTTTGTATTTCTAGACTAAAAACAGCTAACCATTAGTTCTCATGTACTACAAATTATGGCTAATAATAATTTTTTATATTTTTTATTTTTTAAAAATAATTTATTGCCGGCACTAATAGTAAGTGACCGAATTCTAGTGGCAATTTGTAAAAATCAATCAATAGGACTAAATGTATTTAGAGATTAAAACATTTGGAACTACATTTGCTTTGGATAAAACTTTAAGGACTAGAAGCATTCATGCCCCACACTTGAAATCAAAATTGCAATTTTCTCTATAAACTTATTACCATGTTTATTTGGAAAAGTGAATTACAACTTCAACTATTGGATAATCATGGTTTAAATTTCAATATTGTGAAGAAGTTATAATTTTTCACATGCAAAACCTGAAATATATCAAGAGTTAGAGTTTATTTGTGAAGTTTAATACTCAATTCTTGTACTTTTAATATCGGGAGTTTCTTTCCATTTCATTTGCAAGTTGATATTGTGGTCTGCTCTATTCAAATAAAGTGAAAGATATTATGGTCTGTTGTATTAGTAAAATAACCATAAAGTTGAACTAGCGAAGACAAGAATTTCTAACATTCACAGAAATGATATTTTATTGGAACTGCAAATGCTTGATCTTCTGATGTTCAGTTTTTTTTCCAAAAGCGGTAATATATTTCATATCAACTAAACTTTAGTTACAAAAGTTTGAGCAGCTATTGGCAGATTCTTCCTTGGCTGCGTTCATCAGCCAGACAGGGAAGGAGTTCCTCCAAGAGGTTTCCTTACAAATGTTAATGGCAAACTGTGCCAAAGTGTGACTTACATAGTTGAATTTTCTTTTAATAAAAGAAAAACTACATTTCTCAAAGGAGTAGCTCAACCTGGAGATGTCTTCAAGTATTGTGCCAAACCTGGAGATGTTTTCAACTATTTGATGTACAGTCATGATTACATTTTATGCTTGGTTAAAACCCTAACCTGAAGTTAGGATTGTATCTTATGTTTTTATAGGTGGCTAACTCCTCTAGGCCAAGTTAGTAGCTAGTTTATTCTTAGGGTGTGTTTGGTTCCATAGAATTGGGTCCATATAGTATTGGAATTGGAACCCCAATTGTAATTTTTTTTTTTTTTGGATACAATGATTTCGAAAGAATTAGAATAGAATTCCAATTCTACAAGGGGCCTAAGTCCATGCTTTCAATTCTCTGGTCCAACCTAATATTTCCAATTTTAATTTCATGCACAAATGAGTTAGCTCACAGACATAACTCTCTCTCATCTCCCTCCCTCAAGACTTCACTCTTCAACTGCAAATGGCAACTGTGACGCCCCCGCTTCTCCCAAGGGCGAACCCTAGGGTATCGGCGGGACGCCTGCCTAGCTCGTGCTAGGACTCAAAATTTCAAAACAATAAAACTAGATAAACCCAAAAGCGTACTATGCACAATATATCTAACACCAAAAGAGTTCTATTTACATTCCCAAAAGTAGCTATTCAGACCAGCATATTACATTATAATAACAACTAGCAGAAAGTGGACCCTAAGGTGGGTCCTTATACAAACCACCAAAACAAAAAGGAACATCTTAGTTGACCAACTATTACAAACTAAGCCTCGCTATACTAGTGACAGTGCCAAAAGCTTCCCCCGTGTCGGCCCCTGTCAAGGAAAACAAAGGAAAGGGATAAACTAGAAATTTAGTAAGTAAACAAGGGTAAACACGTAAATTTCACATTTAAATAAACAATTATGTCACAAAATGTTAAATCAAAAGATATAAGTAACAACACAAGTAAGGATACAGGTTGGCTCCAAAGCCAAGTCGTTCGCCAGGCGTGACATCCTGCCGACACTCCGTCGACCACATATAAGGGTCCGTAGAACTCCACTTGTACTCCCACCTAACACCTTATCACCCTCACTAGCCAGTCACCTCACAAACTTGCTCGAGCGAACGAAATCACAAACTTGAGTTTGAGTCACAAGCTCGGGTCACAAACTTTGTTCACCACTTGAACCTACGAACTTGGTGACCTCAAGACTAGGTTGGACTAGTTTCGACCAAGCCCCGACCGGCTCGAATAGTCCGTCTAGGTCTTGAAATCGGGCCCACAACTTCATCATATTTCACAAATTCACGAAAGTCACCCCGAGCTCCAAGCTCAAGGGGTTCAGCACCAAAATAATTCATGTATACACATCTCATGAAGAAACATAGGTACAAACTAGGGTTTAGGTCGAGTGTGATAAAGTACACCCTCGCCTAAGTCCCCCTTTTATTCACATCAAAACACATAAGCAGTTTATACACATAAACGGCCTGAATACTTACTTCAAAAGTACGTATAACAAAAATGCAAGGATCACGTCACGTATACAGCTAGTAGGCCCCACCGGCATTGTCTAGCCCGTCACCGTCTGAAATAGAAAATTGCATCACATTATATCACAAACGGCTACAAACAGGCCTAAAACAAGCCAAACGGCAAAATTGGCACATGCAAGTGCGGAAACGGCAAACAAAAACGTAAACGGCCGGCAACGGAAACGGCAGATTTGGCACCTAGAACCGTTTCGATCAAATTTCAGGCTATGGTTACCGGATCGAAGTGCATGAGGTACTGTTGTGAAGCTAAGAAGAAGGGCTACAACTTTTGTGAAGACACCTCAATCTAGATCTGAATGAAAGCAGGTCGAAATCATGGAAAACAGTACCAGAAGTTTGCATTTTAGGATGACAGACAGGGTCTGTTTGCTGGACCATAACTCCTAGTTCACAAATCCAAATCAAGAAATTCCAAAGGCGTTAGAAAGCTATGTCATAAGGCTAAAACTTTTATGTTTTGGACAAAACCTGAATCAACAGAGCATGGGGAAAAAGGGGTTCAAAGTTCCTGTCAGAACTGTCCAAATTCGAAGGCAGTTCTGACAACTGATCTTGTTTTGGTCATAACTGAAGCTACGGAATTCGGATTTGGATGTACTTTATACCGTTTCGAATCTAAGACCAAGATCTACATTTCTTATGAAGGGGTCAACACCCAGTTCGCACGTTATCAAAACGGACAGAGTATGGTCAGAAGCTAAATTAAAAAACGTAACACAATCCAGTGTACAAAACAGGTGCAAGTGTTTTGGCTATAACTCGGGCTACACTAATCCGTTTGACTTGAAAATTTTCAGGCATATTCAGGAATTAAGAGGCTACAACTTTCATGTTTTGAGAAACTTCTGAATCAGCACGCAGCATAAAGAAAAATGGAACTCAAGTTCGGATTTGTGGACCGCCCTGTTTTCCAGATTTGTCGGTTTTGTACGTCGCAAACGCATGGTCTATCTCTATGCTTCTTATACCAGTTTTCTAACCAATTTTATACCAAATAATCATACATATACCAGATCCTAAAAGACCTACTAATGGTTCGAAATTTTCTCCCCAAATTACTATAAGATTTACCAAACACTAACCTTGACAAACTTAACAAATATCTTAACCAACTTAACCCTAGTCATCCAAACCCTAACTCCACAAACATTAGCCAAGCTAAACTAACCTAAGGAAGCCTAGGGTTTCTTAACCCAAATCAGTTTTTTACCATTCACTCACCAAACCAATGAAGCCAATCATCAAACACAACCACTACAAGTTCAATAACACAAGATTAGAGCTAACTAGAATGCTTAGCAAGAAACCCTAATCTTCCATAGCCTTAACCGAAATTTTTACAGCAATAAACCACTAAAATAAACCATCAATCAACACAATAATCACCACATGAACCTTACAAGTTCATAATCACAACAAAAACTTCACTTTCATGGCTTCAAAGCTTAATCACTAATCTTTAACTTCCAAGAGAGAGATATTTACCTTCAAGCAAGCTTTGTTGATGATCACACCTCAACAATCAAGTACCCAAGTGGCTACTCCAAGCTCCAAGAACAAGATTGATGAACAAAAGTGGATGCACCCAAGGAAATTTTTCTCCTTCTCTTCTTCTCCAAGGTTCGGCCCTCTCACTCTCTCTCTTTAGTTTTATTTTGTTTTACTTCTTTTGATAATCTTGCAATCCTATGATATATATAAGCTTAGTCAAAGTATAAGAAGATATTTTCCCTATTAACCAATCATATAAAAGCTTCAACTTTGCATCTTAGCCCTTAGACCTTTACTTTCTCTTTCTTACACTCTTGCCCAAACATATATAGAAAGCTTTCAATTTACTCCATAGGTTACCAATTTAATCTAGTCCAAAACACATAATCACACTTAATTGCTTCACTAATCACTTTCCTATCTTAATCACCTATACTTAAACATACTTTATCTCACATAAAAGCAATTAAACAACAATACTTTTGTCATAGGCAAAATTAGGGTTTTAAACCCAATTTAGAATTCTAACAAATCATAACACTAGAAACTTTTCTTCTAGTTTAGGGTTTTCCTAACTTCTAAACTCACTTAACCTATATAAGATGGATCAAATCCTACACTTACCCGTACTAAAACACACACTAGCATAACTAACTTTAATCCCCACTCGAACTTATGATTAATACAAAAACTAGGGTTTCAATCCTAACCCCAACTTAGGGTTTTCGAATTAGTCCCAAAACCTAATATTACCACACAAATAATGAATATAACCTAATATCAAATTTAAGAACTAACTGGGGCCTCACAGCAACTCTCTTCTTTGGCGACTGTGATACCTTTGTCTCTTGAGTAAGGCTTTTGAGGTGTGTATAAATGTTGAGGTTGAAGTTTGAAGCATTGTTTTGAAAACCGGATTGGAACGATTGGTTTGACCGATTGGACTACAAACTGTTCATAGCTCCGGTCCGATTCATTCTTTGGCTTGATTGGACTTAGAAACTGGATTAAACTGTTTGAATTGTGTGAGTTGAATTGAAGCGTTGAATCTGCAGTTTCGTTGTTTTTGTATATTAAATTAAAAAAAAAAAGAATAGGTTTTCCTCAACCCTAAAGACTAATTATTAAATACCACGTCTACTCAGTTTTTTCTCATTTTTTGCCTCTTTTTAAGTTTCATCTCTATTTTTTATTTTCTTGACTTCTTCCAAACTCCAAACTTATTTTTTTAAGTTGCAATCTCTAAATCCCAAAAATATGAATTAAATTTAAACTCACAATGTGTAATTCTCGTAGACATGAATTTTGTATAATTTCAGAATATTGTAGTATTTTTGGGCTGTATTTAAGATTTTTGTGATAGATACAATTGAAATTAAAATGAAATTTATTTGTTTCAACTTATAATTTAAAAAATTTATTTGTAAAAATTCAAGCTCTTTGAAAATATTAAACTTTTCATCATATAAAGTCTTAAATTAGTTCATTGCATGTCTTATTTTGTGCCTATATATTTAAATAAATTATTTTTTAAAAATTCATTGAATCAAGGTTGAACCAATCTGACCGATTATACCTTGATCTGAACATCTTGTCAGTTCAATTAATGGTCCGAATTTCAAAACATTGGTTTGAAGTCAATAGAATTGAACGGTTTACTATGCAAATAAGAAAAATTTTGTTTAGAAGAATATAAGAGTTGATGGAAGTATACTATTTATGTCACTTTTTCCAATTCTTCCTCCTCTTTCCTTTTCTTCTTTCTCTAACTATTCTTTCCTCTTCTCGTTCCATTCTAATTGAGAGCTAATCTTGAGGATCAAAGGCTATCTGAGTGGGAGAAAAGCTAGCAAAATACTCATTTTGGAAAACTAGCAAAGGTAATTCCAATTTCTTTGATTTATTATGGTTATTTTAGTTTAAATGTTAAGTTAGTGAGCTGGGTCTTGAATATGGATGGATCCTTAATGGGTTTTGTTGTATTATGGTTATCCCAAGTTATTTTGAACTTGTTTATTGCATAAATTAGCCGTCTTGCATATGGATCTTCTGTTAAGCTTTACTCTTAAGATGTTTTAGTTCTTGATTCTGATTGAGAGATGGAGCATTTTTCTTGAAGTGATATTTAAGAGGGATTTTTGGGTTAATTGTGGATGTTGGGTTGATTTATGGCTTGGGTAGATTATTAGTTAGAATTCCTCTATGTTAATTTAAGATCTAAGGGGTTCTTGATTTGGATTTAATAAATCGTTTTCAAGTTTATGTATGCAATAATATGATTGTGGGATGTAAAAAATGTTGATTTTGATGACTATGGAAGTTTGGAGATAATTTAGGTTGAAAAAGGAACTTGGGAACCGAAATCGGAAACCTCTTCTACCTCGAATCTGACCTTGAATCTGCACCGGATTCCTCTTTGATGTTTGGGCTGGATTGGGCCTCTACATAGATGCACTTCAGTTTTTTGGTCATATCTTAGTGTAGAAAACTCGGAATTGAGGTTGTTTATTGCGTTAGAAACTAGACTTAGAGGGTTTTAAGCACATATAAAGATCTCATCCTAATTCTATACTTACAAGAATCAGTAAACCTTTAAATTGACTATTGTGTTCTACTTGAGTGAGAGGATGATGTTTATTATAGGTTATTACTTGGGGTTGGTGTTTGCGGTCCTTTTTATGATAATTCAATATGAATAAGAGCCTTTAGGACTTAATTGAGTCCTTTGTTATGTTTAGGTGAGTTCTATTGGGACAATTTAGAATTGAGTTGGATACTAACTTGATTGGTGAAGGTAAGTGATGCATGTGCTCTTTATCTTTTGAAAATGCAACTGTCAAACTCTAATAATTTTGAAAGCTTTTATTCATTAAAATGGCATGAGTATGTGTATATGTTATTAATTTATATGTATGCGTAATTGTGGCCAAATATAAGTAGTTGAATTATTATTTGACTGAGCTCTCATATAAGTTGACTCTTTGGTAGGACTAGTTCCTAAATGGTAGTTAGTATTATGAACTAGTGTTATGATGGACATTTGAAATGGGCTAACCGTGTGATAGTTAGCACTATGAACTGTGTTAACTGGTCAAGTTAATAACTAGATATCCAAAATCAATGATTAACCTTATATCTCGAACTCATTTATGGTTATGAATATTGTGATGTATGCTTTGTATTTGAAATGCTTATGATGACCACATCTTTGTAAATTTATATGTATGTATTAATGAAAGTTTGAAATGCATTCTATATCTATCCTAATATGCTCAGTCCAAGAAATAAGTACTTGTGCTCCTTGTTCATCAAGTTGTTGCTCACTCCACTTATTATTTTGTATCGATTTCCTTGTAAGTATTAGAGCTAGAAGTGAAAGATTTGTCAAGTTCAAGTTTCTCTTCACATGAGAATGGCCCGTATCGTCCAAATAAAGAACCCGTGGACAAAGCCAACTGTACTATTTCAATACGAGACTTAGATTCCCGAAGATCTATCAACTTGTGCAGAATTGGACAAACATCAACATACAGCTCATTTGCGATAGAAGACAAACTGGAAACATTGTCACCCTTGGATGCTGGATACCGAAAATGTGTCTTCCTCCAAATAGTTTGAAAATTGGATGGTTGGCTTCTCCGCTGAAATTCCCTTGACTGCACTATCTTAGAATAGGTGTATGACCAATTAAAGTTTTCATAGCATTCATGCACATTCGCAAACAATCCTTTTGGAGTTATTAGCCTCTGAAACATTAGTGGAGCATGTGATTTAGACCAATCAATAAGAAGGAGACACAGATTACAGAGTGATCCAAGACTTGCATCCACGTGAAAGAGCACTAGGAGGTCATATGCAACCAAGCATGTAGAGCTGCACTTGAGAAGAATCCCACCTTCCTATGAGAAATATTCACTTGTTTTTTCGTTGACCATGTTTGTTTGTTTGTTTGTTCTATATAATTAGTGGAGTTAGTGAAGTTAGTAGAGTTAGTGGAGTTGTTTTGAACTCTATAAAGAGCTTTTCATGTTATGAGTTGAGTATGATCTTTACAAAAACAATAAAGTCTAGTGCTTTGCTTCTCTTATTATCTTTTTCAATAATTGTATCGGTGGCACCAGAGCCAGGTTCATGAGTGAAAACAAAAGTGAGTTATGAGAATTGTGTTGGTAAGTCACAATGGCCACTGACAACTTTGTGCAACCGGCAATTCGCTGCTTTGATGGTCACTATGATCATTAGAGCATGCTAATGGAGAACTTCTTGAGCTCCAAGGAGTATTAACAAGTTGTTGAATCTGGAGTAGCAAAGCCAAAAACTGAAGTAATATTGTCAAAGATGCAGAAAACAAAGTTGGAAGCATTGAAGCTGAAGGATCTTAAAGCCAAGAATTACCTTTTTAAACTATTGATTGAGCCATCTTGGAGACAATTCTTAGCAAAGATACATCCAAACAGATTTGGGACTCCATGAAGAAGAAGTATCAAGGAAATGTGACGGCAAAACAGGTGCAGCTTCAAGCTCTTAGGACCGAATTTGAGACTTTACGCATGAAGTCAAGCGAATTGGTCACAGACTATTTCGCAAGAACAATGGTAATCGCTAACAAGATGAGGATCCATTGAGAGAATTTGGAAAACGTCACTATTGTTGAGAAGATCCTTCGATCGATGACAACAAAATTTAATTTTGTTGTATACTCTGTAAAGGAATCGAAAGATATTGATGCACTTTCAATTGATGAGTTGTAGAACTCTTTGCTAGTTCATGAGCAAAAGATTAACCAGCAAGAGAAAGAGGAGCAAGCATTGAAGACTTCAACAGAAAGTCACCCAACGTCGAGAGGATATAGAAGACAAGATAGAGGCAGAGGAAACAATGATCATGACAAACAACAACAACACCAACACCAAGAAAATTAGTTTTAAAAAAGAGGATGAGGATGAGGAGCCATCAATCAACAACTCATAGGCTAAAGTCAATAGACAAGTCTAATATTGAATGCTACATATGTCATAGGTATGGTTATTATCAGTCAGAATATTGAACTAATTTGAATAGACAAAATGGAGAAATGACTAATTTTGCAAAAAAAAGAAGAAGAAATATCTCTTTTGATAGTGTGTCACATGAGTGAAGAAACTCAACAAAACATGTGAAATTTAGACACTAGTTGCAGCAACCATATGTGTAGAGATAAGAAGGTATTCTTTGAGTTGGATGAGTCATTCTGTAATACTATCAAGTTCGGTGATAACTCTACAATTTTTGTTATGACAAAAGGAAGGGTAACTATCCAAATTAAAGGAAATTCTACTTGCACTATCACTGATGTTCTTTTTGTTCCAGATTTAAAGACTAACTTGCTTAGCGTGGGTTAGTTGCTAGAAAAGGGGTACAAGATTGTTATCAAACATGGAGTATGTTAGGTTCGAGAAGCAAATTTGAGTTTAATTACTCAAGTTAAGATGACGGCAAATCCTATGTTCCCACTCTATTTACAGAACTCGACTCATTCATGTTTCTCAACAAATCGAAAGATATGGCATGGTTATGGCATTTTCATTATGGACATCTAAACTTTAGTGGATTAAAAACTTTGCGACAGAAAAATATGGTGACTGGTCTACCTCAAATTACAATTCCTTTAGAAGTTTGCAAAGAATATGTTGTTGGTAAACAATATCGGGATAACTTTTCGAAAGAAAAATTGTGGAAAGCAAAGATCGTATTAGAACTAGTTTGCTCTAATTAATGCGGAACCATAAATCCGTCATCTAATGGTGAAAAATGTTATTTTATGATGTTTATTGATGATTATAGTCGAAAAATTTGGGTTTATTTTTTGTAGTAAAGATCTGAAGTATTTTCAGCCTTTAAAAATTTCATGACTCTTGTCAAAAAAGACGCAGGCAAGTCCATACAAAATTTTCGTAGTTATCATGGTGAAGAATATAACTCACAAGAATTTGTAAATTTTTGTGAGGAGCAAGGAATTGAAAGTAGCTTACAGCAACCTATACACCGCAACAGAATGGTGTTTCAAATATGAAAAATCGTACAATGTTGAACATGGTAAGGACCATTTTAAAAAGAATTGGTGTTCCAAAAAGTTTCTAACCTAAAACTATCAACTGGATTATTCATATACTGAACAGAAGTCCCACACTTGTTGAAAATATGATGCTTGAGAAAGCCTGGAGTAGATGAAAACCAATAGTGTGACGCCCCCACTTCTCCCAAGGGTGAACCCAAGGATATCCGCGGAACGCCTGCCCAACTCTCGCCAGGACTCGAAACAAATCCAATTCAAACTTAGTCTAATACTAACAATAAAAGTCGGAATAAAGGTACGAAGTCATTTCCATACATAAATATCCAGTCTTACATCACAATTTCAAATTTACAATCACTTTTTTCAAAATATACAACATCCAAAAGTGTCTAGTCGATTACAATTAAAACATTAATACAAAAGTGCCTCAAGTCGGCATTTGTTTAACTCCTTCCAATCGGATTCCTGTTAAGAAAAACAAACTAATGGAATGAGCCAATACTCAGTGAGACCAAGAAACACACATGCAAGCACATAATCCAAGTAGCAACAACAATTACATTGTAAGTAAAACTATCAAATTCGAATAATTCACATTTCGAATAGGAAAATAAATAGAAATAATTCAAGGATACTATAGCTCTCAGGAGCTAAATTCCACGTAGTTGAGTCAAAGTCTTGATCACAGCTCATGTTGACACTCCGTCAACCACATAAGTAGCAAGCCCATAGATACACCACTTTTCTTCGAATCCCGTCACCGTTACACCCCCTTACCAGGCCCGCTCATCAAAGTTTTGATAATACTCGAGTATATCATGGCAATACTGCGCAAGTAATGCCGCAAGATCTTTCCAATAGATCAAACTCTACGAATATCTCATGATTTGCTAAGCTTATCGACTAAACCCATGTTGACTCGATTCGCAAAGTTAGCCAACGAGTTTGGGCGTCCCCCGAATACGAATACGAATACGAACACGAATATAAGTCGATGAGCAACGCTCAAATCGACGATTCCAACTAGGAATCACAAATACGAACCACATATGCGAATCACAAATACGAATCACATCCATATTACTATGTACAAGTCGAATATGAATTCACATAGCAAAATACGAATATAATTTCGTTTGAAAGAGAGAGCGAGTGCGGTAAAGTACACACTCATATCAAATTTTTAAATTCACATAACGGATAAGAAACAGTTAACCACTTGGCAACAAATTCATGCACTTGACACTCACAGTGATTCAAGTAGCAAGTTCAAATAATGGTTTAGGCGTCTCCCGTGAGATCCTCTGGAAGGTCCTCTTGGGCGCTTGAACATTTAATAATAAACTATCACTTATAAATTCCAATTATCAAGAAAGATTGCACACTTGTACAATCTAAGAAAATTTCACGAAAATGAGCCTTAATTATCTCGTAAATCGAGGCTTACAAGTGTTTTAAAACACAAGCAAAATCTGATTTTCATCTTTGAAATCATCAGATGGAAGTAAGTAGGTATGAAATCGTGTAAATTATTTTTCAAAAAAACGATCGAAATCGAACTGAAAAGAGACACGTCACAATCTGGCCAAGATTTGGCCGGATATCCGGTCGGATTTCTGGCCGGATTTAAGGCAGAGAACAATCCAATTTTTTTTTCAAATCTCACCACCAATCCGGCCAACTATCCAGTCAATAACTGGCCAGATATACGGCCGGATTCTAAGGAAATAGTTCCTGCGCGAAAATTTTTCAAAAGGTCAAGAATTATCGAATTTAGGGGCGTTCTTGGAAAAATCACAACTCACTCTTTACACGTCCAAAATTGGAAAATTTGGTACCGTTGGAAACTATTTCCAAAGTACTAAAAGTTTCTAGAATACACTTTTTCATGATTCCAAACGGAAAGTATTCAAAATTAGCTCAAAGTTGCTGTTTTGGGGCACTTAAGGCAGGTTTAGGTTGGTTTTTGGCCAACTTTGAAAATTCAGCAAAATTCACTTGATTTGAACTAACCTTTGAAATTTGGAACTCTATTAGAGTTGCAATCCAAGTTAAAACAAAATAAACAGAACAAGAATCGGAGTGTTGAGCACCAAGATATGATAGCTCAAAGTAAGTGAAAAACCGAAATGGTTTAATCAAAATTCCAGATTTAAACTTCAAACTTTGGGACTTTGGTTAGGTATCGAAACGGACTCGGAATGGCACCAAAATTAGCAGTATTACACTACTATATAAGGGCTATTCCTCTGTAAAATTTCATAGAAAAATAGGCATGGAAAGTCGGTTAACAAAACCACTAAAGTCCCAAGAAGTTCCAAGGCAAATCTGCCTTGGACTTCTGTTTTTCCGTTTTCAAGCATTTGGCCAAGGAAATTTCCTCAAACATGGTTCATTGGTATAGAAAAGGTCTAATAAACATCCAAGATATATTTAGTAGGTGATTTACACCAAGAATTTCGAATAGCAAATCTCATATCAAGATTGGTTACAAATCTGTCCAACATGAGGGTTTTCTCCCACAAAGTCAGTTTTGAAATCTGGTCATAAATCACTCAATTCAACTCGGAATTGAGCTTGGTTGATGGCGTTGAAAACTAGATTCTTAAAGCTACAATTTCTTAGAAGAAATCGTTTTCAAAATCTGTCCACAATTAGCTCATATTTGAACATCAATTCGCTGCTCAAAACAGAGCTCCCAGTGTAGATGTGAAGCAGGACAGTCATGTTCAAACGATTGATATGGACTACTCAGATGGAATCAGAATATGTATTTTATACCGTCAGAAAGATGGGAATGTCTAGTTTCTAGTGCCACAAACGACACCCAATTTTGACATCCGAGTAACAAGTTATGGCCGAAAGAAAAAGACTGCCTGGGCAATCCGGGAAAATTTTCCAGTTTTGCTAAACCTTTGAAATCACCACAATTGACCAAACAAATCATGTTATTTTTCAATGAAACTTTCTACACCATTCATATAACATGTATACATCATAAACAATTCATTAGAACCTCAAAATTTCGCACCAAAGTGCACGAACATGGCAGGGGTAAAATGGTCACTTTTGTTCATTGCACCTTCCTTGAGTTTCTACCAACAACCCAGCATTATTCCACTAATTTGAGCACTAAACCAACATTAATAACATCATAACTCATCAAATCAGTCCATACAACCATAGTGGGAGTTCATAGAGCCCACACATCAACTTTCCAACATAAACAAAGCTACCCACATGCATGCATGAGCTTATATGTGCAATAGAGCTTCCATAAATCAAGATTATCAAGGTTGATCATCACTTACTTTGCTAGATGATCAAGACAGAAATTTTCAGCCCTCCTTAGCCCAAGAAAAATCGTGAAAACAGCCCTCTTTCCTAGCTTGATGTGGTCTCCAAGGGATTAGCTAAGTATGGTTAAATTTTGGTGTGATTTGGAGTAAGATTTGAGGTAGAAATAAAGAGTTTTCTTTCCTTTCTTTTCTTTCTTGTTTTGGCCGGCTCTTGAGGTGAGAAAATGAGAGTTTCAGCCGTGCACTTGAGGTGAGAAAAGAAGGGTTTTGATCTGGTGTGATGCTTCCATGAGAAACTTAAGAATGTGTGGCCAAAATTCACCCAAAAGTCAACTCTCTTTCGCGCGCGCGCACACGCGTTTTGTGCTCGATTTCTCTCGAGTTTATTTCACTAGTGCACTAAACCTCTAATGCATTTATATTCATATTAATATTATTCAATCTTAATTGTCTAGAAATAATGGTCTTAAATCCCTCAATTAAATCGCGCGTGTGAAAACGAGTACCTTCGATTTGTGCGCGGTAAAATGAAATCTCCAAGATATTCTTATAACGATAGTATCACTAACTAATAATTGAATACTTAAGCAAGAAAATACCTATTTTAAGACTATTGTACAAGTCTCCCATTTTCCCAACCTTATTTACTCCAATGCGTATTTACTATTTTCACTTAACGAGCCTTCAGAAATTAATTTTGAAACAAATCACTTTAAAAATCTAACTAAGCTATAGATCCATATATTTAGGTCTAACAAGGTTAGAAAATAATATTTGGGGCAAATGGCCAAATAAATAATTAAATAAGCTAGAATTAAGAGTTTAAAATAGATAAATTTTGTGACTCTTCACAAACAGTATATCACTTCATAATTTTGGGTGCACTGCGTATGGTCATATTCCAGATCAAAAGAGGACAAAACTAGATAATAAGGGAGAGAAATGCATTTTCTTGGTGTTAGTGATCAATTAAAGGACTACAAGCTTTATAATCCTATCACTAAGAAAATTTTCATCAGTTGGGATGTAATTTTTTATGAAAAAATTTTTTGACCATGGAGCGACAATATTATTAAACTACAAATACCTACTGATTTTGATGGAGCTGATGAAGAGAACATGCAACAATTGACAGAACAAATTTGACCAGATGGTTCAGATGATTTTCCAAGTTTCGAAACAATAACAGAAGATGAAGAACACTCTCAACATATTAGAAAAAGACCTGAATGGATGATTGATTATGTGATGACTAGAATTGATCAATCTGAGGACCCACTTACATATTTTACTCTATTTTTTTATTGTGATCCTACAGTTTTTGAAGAAACTATCAAAAATTCAAAGTGGCAGAAGGCAATGGATGAAAAAAATTACAACTATTGAACGAAACAACATATGAGAGTTAACTGATCTTCCAAAAGGACTAAAGTTGATTGGTGTTAAGTGGGTGTACAAGACTATATTGAAGAAAAATGGAGGAATTGATAGGTACAAGGCACATTTAATAGCTAAAGACTATAAGTAAGAGGTTGGGGTGAATTATGGAGAAGTCTTTGTTCCAGTCACAAGGCATGGTACGATTAAGATAGTGATTCCATTGGCAACACAATAGTCGGCCTAACTTTTAGCTAGATGTGAAATCAGTATTTTTATATGGTGATCTATCAGAACAAGTATTTATTGATCAACCTCCTAGTTATGTGAAGGTTGGAAGTGAGCATAATATATACAAACTCAAAAAGACATTATACAGGTTAAAACAAATCCCATGTGTTTGGTATAGTTGCATAGATGCTTATTTTTCTAAAGAGAGATTTAAAAAATATCCATATGAGCATATGCTTTTTATAAAGATTGGAGATGGAGGGAAATTACTTACTATTTGCTTACTGTTGCTTATTTTTACTAGAAATGATAGTGTCACGTATGAGAAATTTAAAAAATCTATGATGACTGAATTTGATATATGTGATCTTGAAAAGATGCATTACTTTTTGAGTATTGAAGTGGTACAATTTGTTGTTGGAATTTTGGTCTCTCAAAGGAAGTATGTGCAAGAAATTCTGAATAGGATTCAAATGAAAAACTATAATCCTATTAGTACGCCAGTTGAAGTGGGTTTAAAACTCATCAAAGAATCTGAAGGAAAGAGAATTGATAACACTCTTTACAGATAAATTGTGGGAAATCTCATGTATTTGATAACCGTAAGGCCTGATATTATGCATGCAATAAGTCATATCAATAGATACATGAAAAATCCAAGAGAGACACATCTTCTAGCTACCAAAAGGATTTTTTGATACTTGCAAGGAACCATTGAATATGGATTGTCCTACAAGAATGGTGAAAAATCAGATTTATTTGGTTTACTGACGGTGACTATGTAAGCGATCTTGATGATAGAAGAATACATTTGGCTATATATTCATGACAGGTTTAGCAACTATTTCACGATGTTCAAAGAAGTAACCAATTGTTACTTTATCAACAATTGAAGCAGAGTTTGTAGCTGTAATGACCTGTGCCTGTCAAGCAATTTGACTAAGAAATATTCTTGAAGAGTTGCATTTTTAGTAAGAAGGAGCTGCTGCAATTTACTGTGACAATAGTTCTGCCATCAAACTCTCTAAAAATCTAGTTCTACATGGAAGAATCAAGCACATAAATATGAGATTTCACTTTCTAAGGGAGCTCACAAGGAATGGAATAATTGATTTTCTCCACTGCAAAAGTGAAGATCAGATTGCTGACATAATGACCAAACCATTAAAGTTATCCTCATTTCAAAAACTAAGGAAGTTACTTGGAGTCTGTGCAGTTAATAAGTCCTGTTAAGCTGAATGTTTGAAAAACTTTCAGTTTAAGGAAGGGATTATTAGAAATATTCACTTATTTTTTAGTTGACCATACTTGTTTGTTTTGTTCTACCTAGTTAGTGGAGGCAGTGAAATTAGTGGAGTAGATAGTGGAGTTAGTGAAATTAGTGGAGTTAGTAGAATAGTTAGTCGAATAGTTAGTAGGTTATTTTAAACTTTATAAATAGAGCAGTTTCATGTTATGAGTTGAGTATGAGTTTTACAAAAAAATAAAGTCCAGTCTTTTGCTTCTCTTATTATTTTTTTCAGTAATTGGATTACTTCCCTCAGCAGAAAGAGTCATTCCAGAAAGTCCCATTCTCATCCCCTCTATAGAGGTACTTTGATTTCTGTATCACTCTGAGAACTACAGGCACCATTGCTATCTTGCCTCCATCCTAATTAATTCCTAACTCATATTCTAATTCCCAAATCATTAGCCTCAGTTTATCAGAACTACTGTATGTAGCCTCTGTCCCACTATCAATTTAGAAAGGGCCAATCTTGCCAATTTCGTTGCTTGAAGCCATATTTTCGCTTGTGGAAATGATTTCAAACACTTCATTTCAGAAAAATGCCTTCAGCTTAGCACAGTATTCATCCCCTTATCACTAATGTTTTAGAAGCCGATAACTTCAGAATCAAGATAAGGATATGGATTGCAAGCGTGATAGAGAAGTTGTTCAGATCCAAATTGGTACCTCGAGCACTTCATCCCCAACTGGGATGCTATACGCCGATTGTACCAAAGAATGTTCCATTCCGCCTGTCATTTAAGCTCTTCATCTTTCCAATAATGCCTCTGCTAGAGAGAGTGAAAGACTTTGGATATCTAAGAACAAGCATGATCTGATCATCCTGTAAAGATGAGGGTTGTGTTGGCCTAATCAACAACATCCTTCAAATCCCGGCTCGAAGGGACTAACCGCCCAGCCCGTGGCACCCAGGGGTGCAGTCCCTCATGCTGGCCGAGCGTGGTACGGTGCTTTGCACTACCATTGTGGTTAAGGAAATAAAGTTACGCCTTCGCTAACAGCTATAGCTTTTGGTGTAATGGTAAGCGCTTGATCCTGACAAGTGGTATCAGAGCGAGGTCGCGGGTTCGAGTCTCCCTGGTTGTTGTTGGGGGAGGGATTATTGGCCTAATCAGCAATATCTCTCAAATCCTGGCTTGAAGGGACTAACCGCCCAGCCTGTGGCATTTAGGGGTGCAGCCCCTTATGCTGGCCGAGCGTGGTACGATGTTTTGCGCTGCCATTGTGGTTAAGGAAATAAAGTTGCACCTTTGCTAACAGCTATAGCTTTTGGTGTAATGGTAAGCGCTTGATCCTAACAGGCTGGTTGTTGACTCCAACCAGGAATGGATTCCCATGGGTTTCCATGTTCACATGAATATTCTTTTTGTTGAGTACAGATGTTTTCATTATTTTTCTTTTCTTTTTGTCAAAGGATATTAAAGGCTAAATACGTACGTCCTGCTTGCAATTTTGGGTTGAAGTCAGAAGGCTTACTATGGAAATGACTATCAATCCTACCAGTGGATAATGTGAGATGACTAATTTGATGTAGTTCCATCTTAAAATGTTGATTTGGCAGAGTAAAAGTTATAGGATTTAAGAATTACTAGATTTTAATGCAATTTTCTAAATTTCACGTTGCTTTTAATCTAATCTATATTCTTTCTAGGTGTTAAGCTTCTTAAAGCATCTAAAATTGACTATTCTTTGGCTAAACATAATCCCTAAGTCATTATTATAGATTTTTTAGCAATATAATTATTAAATTTGTCTACTATGCTTTTGGACAATGTTTTAAGTTGTTGGGCATGGTCATTTAGGTCAATTTGATTAACAAGAAGTATAAGTGGCATGTCTAAAATCAATTATGGAGTGCCAAACTCATTCCATAATGAAAATATAAAAAGATGAATAATGACGTGTCATGTGAAGATGACTACATTCTCTGAGCAAATTTGTAATGCAAAAATTTTACACTGTCTAATTATAATTGAAAGTAATTCCTGTCATTTCAGTATACTAGTTTTTTTTAGCCTCGCGCGAGGTTGCCCCTAGTGTGCGTTAATTAAAATTAAATTATGGCAAGTAGTATAGTGTAAAACACTTGCATACTTAATAATCATGATTTGGAACTTGAGTGAGAAATGAGGTGGGAGATATGAATATAGTTTTTACATATTTGGTGACATGTAAAAGTTTGAATTTTTTGGGTTATCAAACGAACGAACACTTATTCTAGTAATAGATAGTTAGTATGATTTTAGAATATGTTTCTACTTCGACGAAAGTTTGCGTTGTCAAAATGTGGTGATTTGTGTTAGGTTTTCACGTGTGGTGGCAAGATTCTTTTTGTTTGTGGATACATGGCTGCCATATATTTTTATTGAAGTTGATGCTTGGCAATTTGGTTCATAGATGTGTGACAACTATTGCCTTATATGAATTTTTGTGCATCGACGTGGAGGCTTTGTTATATAAAATGTGGGATGTTGTGGTGAAGAATGTGTGGTGGGTAGTTGTTTATTTTTTATTAAGTATTTTGATATTAGGTTCTTTTGATGGGTGATAGGAATATAACAACATTGTAGTAGTATTTTTACGAAAGAATTATTTTGATATAGGAGTTTTAGAGCAATCGTTTGGCGAGTTTGAAATTTTTTTTGCATTACTATGAAGTTAAATCATATGCCTATTAGTTAGTTAAATGACAATAGCCATGCATGGATTATTCAGATTGTGATGGTAGAAAAAAGCCTTATGCAGCATGCTCATTAGATGGGACGTAGGTATCAATAGTACATTTTTGCTGATAATTTGGTAAGTAAGATTTGTCCTTTTTTTTTGCTTGGTTTCGTTTGCGTTCACGTTTTAGACTTGTGAGGTTTCTTTTTGGGGTGACTAGATTCAAGTGATTGTCTATTTAAATAATGTCCACGTTTTGAATGAAATGCTTCAATTATATTCAACGTATTATGTGGGAAGTGGGACAATTCATAGATTAATGAATAATTGGCTAGCTTTTGGAATAGTTCCTTTTGACTTAGTAATTATACAGTACAGTTTTATTCAGTTAGTTGATCCACTGCTTGCGCTGTCAACTGATAATGTATATCATTTTACTCCATTTGTAAATTTGGGTTCTTTGAGACATTCTCAAGATTCACGCTTAGGTATCGATATACTTATTTGTGTCTCATTGAGTAATTATATGTCTATATTTAATTTAGTAATCATGGGTTTTGTAATTCTTATTTTTTTTGTTGCAGCAATTTTTGCTATTGTGATTGGAGTCTTACCATTGCATTATTTATTATTAGAGTAAGACATACACGAGTTCAAGAGTTTATTATACTTAATGAAGAGTATGTTTTTTTGTGACAAGATATTTTTCAGTAAGTTTCTTTTGTATTAGGTAACTTTTTGTCTTTATGTAATAATTATTTTTCTTGTGTTTAGGATGATGCCAATGATATTTGCAATATGGAAAGATTTTCTTGAGCCAGATGGGATGCATCTTCTTCAGATTGTGAATGAATATCCTGTTATTTTAATTTGCAGGTCTAAATTTAGTCATTTCCATGATGAGTTATTTATTATTTTTTCCATGCTTTTTATTAAAAGGGCATAATTTTTTAGAAATTTTTGTTTGTTCGCAGAGGTGTCACTTGCTACATAGGAACAGACCAAAGGTTGGGGAGAATATGTAACTCTTTCTTGTGGGTTAAAGCGGATGATACAAAAGGCATCCATTGGACTTCGTGGGATAAAGTTTGCTTCCCTATATCGGAGGGTGGTTTGGGAGTACAATCATTTGGGGACATGAGTAAGCTTTTGCTTGTCAATTGTGGTGGCAATTACGTAAGAATGGATCAAGTTGGGCATAATTCATGCATGTGAAGTACATCAAGGGTAGACATCCATCTAGAGTGCAAGTAAGTAGGCCCCTCGTGGCCTTGCGACGACTTGAGCAAATTCGAAAATTTATGGAGTCTAGAATTAGGTGGTGCCTAGGTAAGGGATTCATGAATTTTTGGAGATACCCTTGGCTAAGAAAATACGCATGGTTGAACCACCTCATATGTTAGTAGCAGAATTTTATGGAGAGAATGGCTAGAATACTGAGTTGCTAAAGGCCTGGTTGCCGATGGAGTTGGTTCGACAAGTTCAGGAGGTTAACTTTCTCAGGATCAAGCGCTTACCATTACACCAAAACCTATAGCTGTTAGCGAAAGCGCAACTTTATTTCCTTAACCACAATAGCAGCGCAAAGCACTGTACCACGCTCGGCCAGTATGAGGGGCTGCACCCCTGGGTGCCACGGGTTGGGCAGTTAGTCCCTTCGAGCCGGGATTTGAGAGATGTTGCTGATTAGGCCAACAATCCCTCCCCCAGTAACAACCAGGGAGACTCGAACCCGTGACTTCGCTCTGATACCACTTGTCAGGATTTAAGGCAATATCAACTGAGTTGATTCGAGAAATGAGATCAGTGTGTGAGTTACCCTTTCTAAGATTGGCAAAGAATTGATGAAGCATGTTAGGGTAATAGGTATTGGGAATGGTCAAAATATGAGTCCATTTTTGGAATGTAAAAAGCTCAAGAATGGGTTCAAGGTCAAGCTTACGAAATTCAAAAGGCAAAAGGGTTCTCTGAGTGATGAAGCCCTTCTGTGAAATCCAATCGAATCTCTCCCTAGCATCATCATCAATGAACTTGGGTAATGGAGTAGGTTCTTTTTCAGGTTGAATCTCAAATTGTGCTTTGGTTGGACGCTTCCTCTTTCCACTGCGTTGAGCAGTTGGCATAGCAGTTCGGACTTCAGATCTTGTCCTTGGTGACTTCCTGGTCGAAGGTTCAACAGTTTGCTGTTCCTCAGCATTTTGTTCCTCAGTTTGATGTCCCTCAATTTGTTCAACAGATGGCTCAACAGTTTGAGCAGTTTGTTTTTCTTGTAGGTTGTTTCCTCTTTCCACCACGACTTCCAGTTCCCTTTTTGGGTGATTTGGTGGAAGGCTCTACAATCTCAATGTCTTCATCCCTTAGTCTGGTGATGAGTCTGGCACCAGCAGATTCTCCTCTCACTCTCACCATGATGAAATGCAGAGAGTTTTTGTTGTAGAATATGATGCTAATGTATATGAAATTGACTAGAAGTGCGGTATGGATTACAATGCAGGTTTGAATCGTCCAAAGAGAGTGAATTTTGAATGACTAGGGTTTCGGGTGAGAATTGAGATTTATAGCGTAGTTGGCAGTTAGAGGAAGTTATGAGGGGTAATGATCGGGCAAAAGGAGTGTAATGGTTTTGGACAAATCAATTTCTTGAAACTTGTTCAGAAAAGAGACGAATTTTGAAATTTGAAAGTAGGAGAGGATGAGGAGTTGCGTCCGAGACAACGGCTAAAAAATGAATTAAATGAAGAAGAGGACAGACTTATAACAAGCATTTTTTGAGTGTCGGATGGCCAAACGAAATGAAGCGTCCGATACTACCGTCCGAAACAAGATTTTCTAGAAAAGAGACTTAGAACACTGTCGGACGTCCGTTCATCCGGTATCGGACGTCCAATAAAGTGTGACCAGACAATTTTTTCAGGAAAACTTTTCAATAATGCCCAATTTTGTTCTCAAAAATACAAACTGATACAGTGGAAGGGCTTTTGTAAGAATGTGAGCACTTTGATCTTTTAAACAAACATATTGTGGAAGGGCTTTTGTAAGAATATGAGCACTTTGATCTTTTAAACAAACATATTGTACACAAATTTCACTTTTTTGGACGAGATCTCTAGTGAAATAATACTTTATGTCTATCTGCTTTGTCCTAGAATGTTGAATGGGATTTTTTGTCAAATTTATAGCACTTGTATTGTTACAATACACAGGCACACAATCATATATTAATCCAAAATCATTCAAGGTGCTTTTCATCCACATTAATTGAGCACAACAGGCACCGGCGACAACATATTCTGCTTCGGCCGTAGATAAGAAAATAACATTTTGTTTCTTACTTAACCAAGACACTAAACAGTTACCAAGAATGTGGCATGTACCACTTGTACTCTTTCTATCTATTCTACGTCCACCAAAGTCAGCATCCGAAAAATCACATAAAGGAAATTCATGACATTTAAGATACCAAAGACCATAGTTCAAAGTTCCTTTCAAGTATCTCAAATTTTTTTCACAGCAATCAAGTGAAATTCTTTTGGACACGATTGGAAACGAGCACACAAACAAACAGCAAACATGATATCAGGTCTACTTGCGGTTAAATCAAGTAAACTGACAATCAAACCTCTATACTTCTTTTGATCAACATTTATACCTCCTTCATCCTTGCCAAACTTGGTAGATGTGCACCTTAGTGTTTCAACTTGCTTTGATACCTCCATACCAAATCTTTTGAGTAGTTCCTTGGTGTATTTAGCTTGATTAATGAATGTTCCTTTTTGAGTTTGTTCCACTTGAAACCCCAGGAAGAAATTCAATTCTCCCATCATACTCATTTCAAAGTCTTTTTGTATAATAGTGGAAAAATTCTTGCACAACCATTCATTAGTAGCACCAAATATATTATCATCAACATATATTTGTATAATTAGTAGATCATTGGAGCATTGTTTAGTGAAAAGAGTGGTGTCTACAATACCCTTTTTAAAACCATTTTCAATCAAGAAATCACTTAAACGTTCATACCATGCTCTTGGAGTTTGCTTTAAATCATACAACGCTTTTGAGAGTTTAAACACATGATTTGAAAATATTTCATTCTTAAAACCGGGAGGTTGGTTAACATACACCTCTTGATCAATAAAATCATTTAAGAAAACACTTTTAACATCCATTTGAATAATTTAAAATTCTAGAAACATGTAAATGCTAAAAACATTCTAATTGATTATAGTCTAGTTACGGGAACAAATGTTTCATCAAAATCTATTTTTTTTTCTTGAGTATACCCCTTAACTACTAGTCTAACCTTGTTTCTTACCACTTCACCTTTGTCATTCATTTTATTTCTAAATACCCATTTTTGTACCAATGATAGGATGATTTTGAGATCTTTCAACTAATATCCACACCTTGTTCCTTTCAAATTGGTTTAGTTCCTCTTCCATAGCTAAAATTCAGTTTTCATCTTTCAATGCATCAACAACATTTTTTGGTTTAAAATATGAGACCAAAACAAAATTATCCATCAATTGTTTAGAAGAGGAGCGAGTTCTTACCTTTTTAGATGGATCTCCTATGATGAGCTCCTTAAGATGATTTTGAACAAACTTTCAAACTTTTGGAAGATCCCTATGTGCATCATCATGATTGTCATTTTCTTTCAATATTTGATTGTCTTAGGGATCATTTTCTTTTGAGATCTCTTCTTGTGGAGCATTGTTTTGATAATGAATTATGAGTTTCTTAAGTTATTCTTGAACACCTACATCATCATCTTCACAATCACTCTTGAAAATATCATCATTAGATTCATCAAAAGTGACATGTATGACTTCTTCAATAATAAGAGTCCTTCTATTATAGAGTCTAAAACTTTTTTTTGTTTTCACAATATCTCAAAAAAATGTCTTCATTAGATTTTTTATCAAATTTTTCAAGATGTTCCTTAATATTTAAAATAAATCATTTGCAACCAAAGATTTTGAAATAACCAACAATTGTTTTTTTATCAAACATTAACTCGTAAGAGGTTTTGTTCAAAATAAATTTCAAAAGAATTCTATTCATAGCATAACAAGCGGTATTAACGGCTTTGCCCCAAAAATATTTTGGCAAGTTACATTCACTCAACATGGTTTGTGCAGCTTCTTGAAAAATTCTATTCTTTCTTTCAACAACACCATTTTGTTGAGGAGTTCTAGCAATTGAAAATTCATGTGTGATTCCATTGTTATCACAGAATTTCGAAAAATCACGAAATTTAAATTCTGAGCCATTGTCACTCCTAATCTCAATAATTTTTAATCCAATCAGATTTTGAACTTTTGCAAATAATGAAACAAAATTTTTAAAAACATCATCCTTGTGAGCAAGAAATATCACCCAAATGTATCTAGAATAATCATCAATAATGACCAAACAATATCTTTTACCACCCAATCTAGCAATTTGTGTAGGACCAAATAAATCAAGATGTAAAAGTTCCAAAGGTTTTGAAATAGAAACACATTTTTTGGGTTTAAATGAAACTTTGACTTGTTTTCCAAATTGACAAGCATCACATATTTTGTCCTTTTCATACTTAATTTTTGGCAGACCTCTAACAAGTTCCTTTTTGAAAATTTCTTTTAACAAATCTATGTTGAAATGACAAAACCTTCTATGCCACAACCAAGGATTTTTATTTGCAACTTTAAGACATTTAAGACTAGAAGAATCAATATTTTCAAGAATAACTACATAAATGTCATTCACTCTTTTTTCTTTGAAGATAATGTTGAATTTTGAGTCAAGAACAAGACATTCATACTTTTTGAAAAGCACAAATAGATTTCTATCACACAATTGACTAACACTCAATAAATTATAAATCAAATTATCAACACCAACATCTCCTACTCCAACTGTTTTGGCTTTGTTATCATTTTCAAATATTATTTTTCCATTTGATTGTGACTTGAACTTGATGAACTGTGATGGATCACCGGTCATATGCCTTGATCATCCACTATCGATGAACCATTTTAATTTTTTAATGATATTCACTAAGTTCACCTACACAAGAATTCACAAGATGATATTTGGTACCCATTTACTTTTTGGGTCCTTGAGAATTAGTATTATATCTAACTATCTATATGCATTTCATGCCACTTTTCATATTCTTTCTTACAAAGCAATTATTTTTCATTTGTCCAACTTGACAACAGAAACTACACATAGTCAGCGAATTACTTATATAAACAGGTTTAACAAATCTAATTTGTCTTCTTTTATAAATGGTAAATTTGTTTGCATTAAAATTCAACTTTCTCTTATGAATGTCAAAGTGAGATTTTGATTCATTTTTTTGAAAATAGACTTGTTTCTTGTGTTTAAGTAATTCATTTAGACCATCCATTCTTCTTTTCAAATCACCTTGTTCCTTTTGAACAATTCACAAAACTTTATTTTTCTATCAAATTCAACACGTAGATCAGTCTCAGCTTTATTTAAGTTATCATTTTCAGCTTTCAGATTCTTGTTCAGTTTTGGATAAGAAAATTAATTTTCTGTTTTAGTTCCTTGTTTGTAGCATAAGAATCTTTCAGACCGCTATGCAATCTTTCAATGAAAGAACTAACATCATCATCAGATTCCTCATCACTGTCAGGTTGAGAGTTGTAAGTAGTTACCTCATCATCACTAATGGTTATGAAAGCCATTTGAGCAGATTTTTCTTCCTCTTCAATATTACCATCTGAGTTGCAATCATTCCATGTGATTTGAAAGTTGTTAAACTTTGGTTTTCGTTCAACTTTTTCTTCTTTCTTTTTCTTCATTGGGCACTCATTTATACAGTGTCCAGGCTGGTCACACTCGAAATATTTTTCAACTTGTTTTTTGTTGGCCTATTGTTTTCTTTTATTTCTTGCATTGTTGAACTGATTTAAAAATGTATTGTTAGGTCCTTCTCTTCTAAATCTCCTATTGTTGAGGATTCTTTTGAAACCCCTTGTGATGAGACCAAGGTCATTGTCATCAATTCAACATCTTCTCCATCCAAGGAAGTTGAGTCATCTTCATCTTGAGAAACTTTTAGAGCAATACTCCTCCTTACTTTAGTATCCTCTTTCTCTTGCACTTTAGACTTAAGGTTCAGCTCATAAGAGATTAGAGAATTAATGAGAGATTCAATAGGCATAGAATTCAGATCTTTGGCCTCTTCAATGGCAGTCACTTTACTTTCCCAATCTTTGGTCAAGACATTCAAAATTTTTCTATTTTTCTCACTTAGAGAGTATTCCTTTTCTAGTACTTCTAAATTCTTAATGAGATCATTGAATCTAAAATACATCTTGTCAATGTTTTCATAAGGTTCCATCTTGAATGATTCATACCTAGTAACTAGGATAGATTTTTTTTGTTCTCTCACATTTTCACTCCCTTCATGAATTTTTCTAAGTTTATCTCAAATCTTTTTAGCAGACCTACAACTTTTAACTTTAATAGACTCATTTGAATTTAAAATACTGTACAACACAGTTATAATCTTAACATTCAAAGTGAGATGGATTCTATCATTACCAATCAACTCATTTCTTGTTTTTGGTCTTGGTCTATGAGTAGCATCATCAATTATGGAGACATCATATGGACCTTCATTAACAATAAATCACAGTTCAATATCAATAGATTGCAACAAAATAATCATTCTTTTCTTTCAATTCACATAATTGGATCCATTAAATATTATGGGTCTAGTGACAGGTTGTCTTTCAAAAAATATGGCATTATTGATTGTCATTTTTACTCCAAAGCCAATTGAACTTAATTTCTAGGAGACCAAATTCTGATACCAATTGTAAGGATCGAAGACAACCTAAAAGAGGGGTAAATTTAGTTAATTAAAAACTAACCAAATTATGAGACACTTTTTGCTCAATATGAAAATTTATTCTCTTTTCTAGATGACCACACAATGGAACAATTAATGAGAAAGTACGAATGCTCGTGAAAAGAAGAGATGAACAATTTATATTGCAAGATAGTAAATGAAAGAGATAGAATAACAAACCAAATTCTAAACTCCTCTTGAGTTTGAATATCACTTATATAGAGTAAGTTTCTTCTTGTTGATCAATTACAATCAATCTTTGTGTACAAAAGAAGGATCACTTCCTCCTTGCCCTAAGCTACACTTGTCAAGTTAAAAAGTTTTACAATTACTCGGATAACCCTCACAAATCTACACTATTGAAGTAATTGTCTCACACAAGAAAAGCTTCTACAAGATTTACACAACTGAGAGTACAAATCTTCTTTGAAGAGAATTTTTTCACTAAAATTGCCCTAGATCTTTTGTAATTTTAATGTACAAAAGTAGTTTTGAGTGGTTGACTTTGCTATATTTATATGAGACCAAAAAATTCATCCATTAATGCTTCCAATGGATAGAAGGCAGTTGAAAAGTCAACTAGCCGTTGGTAATGTCGGACGTCCGGTAATCTTGTTTCCTGCGTCCGACAGTAGGTAGTGAGTAAAAGAGATTTTCTTTAATTCATTCGAACGTCCGGTACCTTCAAAGTTTGCATCCGAAAGCGGATAATAAAATTAAGAAATTTTCTTCAATCCTTTTGAACGTCCAGTGCCTCCAATGCTTTTCGTCCGAAGTGTTGCGCAAATTGTGGACGTCCAATATCTAATATTTTTCGTTCGATCGAGTTCAGTGAGTTTAGGAGAAATGTTTAAATTCTTTCGGACGTTCGGTGACAGAGTTCTTCATGCGTCCGAAGTTAGTCAATGATTGTCGGACGTCCAATCTAATCTTTACGTGTGTCCGATAGTTTCAGCAATCTTTGTCTCTTTCAATTGCACTTAATCTTTGATCCTGATTTGCTTCATTTCTGAAAAGGTTTTTGAGAAGATATTAGTAACATCCATTTATTTTGTAATCATCAAAAGTTAAGAACTGAGATTAATATGTTCTAATTTTTTGGTACTTTTCTAATGTATGCATCATTTTTCTCCTACAGGTGAATTAATTTTCGACCCTGAGGTAGAGAAGACTGCTCGGAGAACACGAAAAGAGACCAGACAACTCAGAAAAGAGCAATCTAGTGCTGCATCTCAGAGACTTGATCCGAAAGGTGAAGCAGCAAGTTCACTTGGTGATACTTCAGGTGACTCGGATTGAAAAGAAATTACTATGGCTAATGCACGAATATTAAGGGAGTTAGCTGCTCCTGATTTAAATCAACAGCCCTTATGCATTACTTTTTTGCATTTAAATGATAACACATCTTTTGAGTTAAAATCTAGTCTAATTCATCTTTCACCATTTTTTCATGGTTTACCAGTTGAGGAGCCTCATAAGCACTTGTAAGAGTTCGATATTGTTTGTAACAGTATAAAAGCCCCGAAAATTACGAAAGAACAAATAAAAATGAGGGCATTCCCCTTCTCACTCAAGAACTCGGGAAAGGACTGGTTGTACTATCTACCTTCAGGTAGTATCACCAATTGGGAGCAGTTGAAGAAAAAATTCTTGAAAAAATATTTTCCTGCATCTCGAGCTGCCAGTCTGAGGAAGGAGATATGCGACATCAAGTAATACCCAAGCGAGTCTCTTGATGAGTACTGGGAGAGATACAAAAAGTTATGCATCAAGTGCTCTCAGCACCAAATAAGTGAGCAAGTACTCATCCAATATGTCTATGAGGGGTTACTTTTCAGAGATAGAAACATAATCGATGCTACAAGTGGAGAAGCGTTGGTGTACAAGACTCCTCGAGAAGCATGAGAGTTGATTAAAGGGATGACTGAGAATTCACAGCATTTTAGTTCAAGAGAGAATGTTTCGATACTAGAGTGAATTTGGTAGAAACATTCTCTATCCAACAGTAACTCTCTGAGTTGACATCTTTCGTGCGACAACTGGCTGTGGAAAATGCCCCATAAGCCAAAATATGTGGGATTTGCACTGCCTTGGTCATTCTACAGAGATGTGTTCGCCGATTCAAGAAGAAAATGCAGAACAAGTAAACATGATTGGCCACGCGCTCAAACCAAGAAAGCAATATGACCCGTATTCGAACACCTACAATCCGGGTTGGAGGGATCATCTCAACCTCAGTTATGGAGAAAATAGGCAGTCCAATTTTGTGTCAAGTAGACAACAAGGGTATCAGCAGCACTATCAACCTCGACCATCACCTCCTCCGCCGAGCTCCAGTCCATCTTTGGAAGAGATGATGAAATAATTGATGACTAGTACTGCGCAACATCAGCAAAAGACGGACTTTGAACTGTAGAACATAAGAAATCAAATGAACCAGATGCAAGCAATGCACAATCAGATGAATCAGATGGCAATAATGATCAACCGTTTGAAATCCCAAATTCAAGGAAACTTGCCATCTCAACCCGAATTGAATTCGAAAAATGTAAGCGCAATGACCTTAAAGAGTGGAAAGGAAGTCCAAGGACCCGAATTCGTGATTCCTAAGGAAAGGACGAGGAACGAATTGAAAAAGAGTTTGAAGAGCAAGGCAGAGGCAACAAAGATCCAGAGATACTTCCGGACCCAATCATTACAGTTAAAACTAACACGCCTCCCTTTCCTAACAGGTTAGAGAAACCGAAGAAGCAAGACAAGGAGAAAGAGATCCTGGAGTTGTTCTGCAAGGTAGAGATCAATATTCCCCTGTTGGACGCAATCAAACAAGTACCCAAATATACAAAATTTTTGAGGGACCTGTGTGTCAACTGATGGTGGTTAAAAGGAGATAAAAGAGTTATTGTGGGGGAGAACATGTCAGCGGTTCTACAGAGAAAACTCCCATCGAAATGCAGGAATCCAAATATGTTTACTATCCCCTGTAGGATAGATAATATTATGATTAGAAATGTCGTGATGGATTTAGGAGTATCGATCAATGTAATGCCTAAATCTATCTATGCTTCTTTGAACCTAGGTCCATTAAAAGAATTGGGATAATCATTCAATTAGCTGACCGAACAAATGCATACCTTGATGGGTTGGTTGAGGATGTGTTGTTTAAAGTTAATGAATTGGTATTCCCAACTGACTTTTATGTATTTGACATAGATAATAATCATTCTCCCGAACTTTCGCCTTTGCTGTTTGATAAACCCTTTTTAAGCACATTCCAGACCAAAATTGATGTTAATAAGGGTATCTTGTCCATGAAATTTGATAAAAAAATTGTTCACTTCAATATTTTTGAGATTATGAAATATCTCTTGAACTCTAATTTTAGCTCCATTTTTTTATGAGTACTATTGACCCTGCGATGCAAGAAGTGTTTGAAAATATTGACAGAGATGAGTTAGAGGTTACCTTAACCAAAGACCTCGAGTTGGAAACAACTCCTGAGGTAGAATAGTGTGAAGAGTTGAAATGTACAATAGAGACGTTACACTCATTGCCAACCACGACGAGAAAGTATGAGTTCGCACCTATTTTTACACCCGAACCTCACCAAAGGGTACTACCATCTGTGGTGCAGGCACTCTTGTTAGAATTGAAACCTCTGCCAAAGTACTTGAAATATGCGTATTTAGGCGAGAAGAAAACACTCCCGGTGATTATCTCAGCGAGACTATCAGAAACCCAAGAAGAGAAGCTAATCCAAATTCTTAGATAACATAAAGAGGCGATAGGGTGGATCATCGCCGAAATTAAGGGAATCAGCCCCTCTATCTGTATGTATCGAATAAGACTCGAAGAGGATGTAGAACCTGTATGGCAGGCTCAAAGGAGGCTCGATCCCCTCATGATAGAAGTGGTGAAAAAAGAGATATTGAAATTCTTAGAGGTGGGGATCATATTCGCAATATTAGATAGCCACTAGATGAGCCCGGTACAGGTCATTCCGAAGAAAGCAGGAGTGATAGTAGAGGCCAACCAAACGGGTGAGCTCATGCTTGTACGCAAACCCATTGAATGGTAGCAGTGTATTGACTATCGAAAATTAAACGCCGTCACAAAAAAGGACAATTTTTCTCTTCTTTTTATTGATCAAATGATTGAGCGATTAGCTTGTCGAGCTTGTTATTATTTTCTGGATGGATTTTCAAAGTATTTTCAGATCGCAATCGCACCAGAAGATCAAGAGAAGATGACCTTCACGTACCCGTTCGGAATCTTTGCATATAGATGCATGCCCTTTAGATTGTGTAATGCACCTGTAATATTCTAGCGATGTATGGTAAGTATCTTTTCAGAATATGTTGAGAAAATCATTGAGATTTTTATGGATGATTTTAGTATATATGGTGATAGTTTCGATACTTGTCTAGATAACCTGAAATTGATCTTATTGAGATGTATAGAGACTAATCTCGTGGTTAACTGAAAAAAATATTATTTTATGATTGAACATAGGATAGTTGTAGGTCACGTAATGTCCTCTAAGGGTATTGAGGTTGATCGTGTTAAAATAGGCATTATATCTGTTTTACCTTACCCTACGAGTGTGAGGGAAGTGCGCTCTTTTCTTGGACATGTAGATTTTTACAGAAGGTTCACCAATGATTTCTCAAAAATTGGAGCTCTTCTATTCTAGCTCTTACCAAAAGATGTGGCCTTCGACAAGTTAAAAGAGTTATTGATATCGCCACCAATCATCCAACCCTCTGACTGGAGTTTACCTTTTGAGATCATGTGCGACGCCAGTAACCATGCAGTGGGGGCAGTGTTGGGACAGAGAGTAGGAAAGGCAACTCACATCATTTACTATGCGTCCGAGCCTTGAATAGAGCTCAACTGAATTACTTCACCACTGAAAAGGAGCTTCTTGCAGTTATCTTTCCTTTAGAAAAGTTTAGGTCATATTTGTTAGGTGCTAAAATTATTGTATTCTCTGATCATTCAGCGTTGAGGTACCTGATGACTAAGAATAATGCGAAACCAAGGCTAATGAGGTGCATGTTGCTCATGCAAGAATTCAACTTGGAGATAAAAGATAAAAGAGGTTCGGAGAATTTGATAGCTGACCATTTAAGTCGCATACCAGTTGGAGAAGAGAGTGTGCCATGGAGGGATACATTCCCTGACGAACAATTATTTTCTTTAAATTCTCAATTGCCTTGGTATGCTGATTTAGTTAACTACCTAGTAACCGGTAATTTTCCTGCAGGTTAGCCAAAAGCGAAGAGGGACAAGTTGAAGAACGATGTCAAGTATTTCATATGGGATGACCCTTACTTGTGGAAGAGATGTGCTGAGCAAGTAATAAGAAGATGGATAAGTAAAGCTGAATTTCAGTTAATTTTAACTTTTTGTCATACTTTTACCTGTGGAGGTCATTTTGGACCAAAACGAACTGTGCATAAGGTATTAGAGAGTGGGTTTTATTGGCCTTCGTTGTTTAAAGATACATATGTGTTTTGTAAATCATGTGATCGATGTCAAAGGGTAGCTAATATAGCTCGTAGAGATCATATGTCCCAAGTCCCGTTGATTTTGTAGAAATTTTTGATGTTTGGGGTCTAGATTTTATGGGGCCTTTTCCTATATCGTTTGGTTTTATATATATTTTGTTGGCAGTTGATTATGTTTTCAAATAGGTGGAGACTAAAGCCACTCGGACTAATGATTCGAAAGTGGTTGCAGATTTTCTCAAGTCTAATATTTTTGTGTGTTTTGGGATGCTAAGAGTTATTGTTAGTGACAGTGAGACGCACTTCTGCAATAAGATCACGGCGGCGTTGTTTCGAAAGTATGGTGTACTCCACAAGATCTCAACATTGTACCATCCTTAAACCAATAGTCAAGTGGAGGTATCGAATCAAGAAATCAAATCCATCTTGGAGAAAATGGTTCGTTCCGATAGGAAGGACTGGAGTCAAAAGTTGGAAGATACACTTTGGGCCTATCGGACTACGTATAAGACCCCTATCGGCATGTCATCTTATAGATTGGTATTCGGGAAGCCGTGTCACCTCCCAATGGAATTCGAGCACAAGGCCTTTTGGACGATAAAACGGTATAACATGAATCTAGAGGAGGCCGGTGCCCATCGAAAGTTGGACTTGCAAGAATTGGAGGAGATCCGGAACGAAGCGTATAAAAATGCATTAATTTACAAGGAGAGGAGTAAGTCGTTTCATGACTAACAAACCTCTAGATAAACCTTTGTAGTTGGTCAGAAGGTTCTCCTATACCAAACCAAGCTTAAGCTATTCCCAGGTAAGCTACGTTCTCGTTGGATTGATCCTTTTATTGTTACTCACGTCTTTCCCTATGGTGCAGTGAAAATCCAGAGTATTAAGACGGACAATAAGTTTGTGGTGAATGGACACCATCTCAAACAATATTCTGAGGGTTGTCCAAGTAGAGAAGTGGAGATGATACGCCTGGATGCACAAACTTGTTCCAATTAATGACATCTAGACATGTCTAACCTAAGACGTTAAAGAAATGCGCTCATTGGGAGGCAATCCAATTTCTTTTAGTTTTTTGTTCAGTTTTGTTTGATAGCTTAAATATGTTTTCATAGAGTTTGACAGATTTTTTATTTAAATTTTTATTTTTGATGATGAGTAGGTAATTTTCTGACAAGACGCGCCCGCGTCAACTGGGCGTGTGGTAAGATGCAACTTCCTGCTGCTTGATCAGAAGGGTTTCAACTGTCATGACACGCCTGCTTCGATAGGGCGCGTGGTAACTTTTATTTCAACAACTCTTCAGCAGAAGGGTTCTGGCCGTCATGACGTGCCCGCGTCACTAACATGCATGATAATGCATAATTCTCCAAATCTTCGTCAGAAGGATTTTCACCCTCATGACGCGCCCGCGCCATCAGGGTGCATGGTAATATGCGATTCTCAGGTGCCTCATCAGAAGGATTTCCATCCTCATGACGTGCCCATGTCAACAAGGCGTGCAATAACTTTTAAATTTTGATCCATTTGGTAGAAGGGTTCTTGCCTTTTTGACGTGCCCGCGTCAGGTTCGCTGGAAAGGTATGTATTTGAATCTCGAAAATAAGAAAATTTTTTTTTGATTTCCTTTTAATTTCAAATATCGTATTTCGAAAATAAATTTTGTTAAAAAAATAAAAAAATATTTAAAAAATTCCTTTTTTCCGTTTAACCTTAAATTTTGATTTTCAAATTACAAATTTTTAAATTTTAAATTCAAAAAGAAAAAAAAAATCCGAAACCCAAAAACTATTTTTTCTTTTTTTTTTCTTTCTTTCTTCTTTTTCTTTCCTCCTCTTTTCTTTATTTCTTTTTCCCCTTTTCCCCTGCTCTCCCCTGTTTCTCCCTCTCTTTCGACCGAGGCACCCACCATAGCACCACCTCTTGGCCGCAACTCAAACGCTCGTCGTCGTCGCACGTCGCTACTGCTTCCGTTTCTCTCTCTCTCTCTCCAATCCAGCCGCGAACATCCACCCCTATCAGCGTCGATCGCGTCTCCCTCTCTCCATCTCCACTCGTGGCCACCGCCCTCACATATCGCCTCTCTAGCTCTCCTGCACCGCGAGACAGCCCCAACGTCTCTCCCTCTCCTCGCCTCCGGCCATAGTCACCGCAACAACCCTAGCGCCTCCTTTGCCACTGTAGCGCTGTCGCAGCCGCCGCTGCGCCGTTTCATCTCCCCTGTGCACTGTTCTCCTGTCTGCCAATTCCCTGGATTCGTCAAAGTGAAGGTATTCCATTATTTCACCCTTGATTGGTTGTCTGATTTTCAAATGCTGGATGCCATTTTTGAACTCAACTAGGTGTCGTTTTGCTGCATTTTGGTTGCTTTCACTTGCACTATTGGGAGAAATTTGCCTCATTGATTTGATGTGTTAATTTCTTTGGAGCATTTGTGATGAATTTGGGTTGGCCGCTTGAATTGTTTCATTACCTGTGCGGTGCACTAGTGGTACTGGTTGGAAAATTTTGCCTAGAACTTGTTAATTCTATTTTGTTAGTTGACAGATTGAAAGCTCAGAGCTCGTGACTGTGTTGTTATTGTTATATTTCTGACCTGCTATTGCTGGAATTGCCCAATTATTGAGGCATTTGCTACGGTTTGACTGTTGGGAACATTTGTTGACATTTTGAGTGGGTTTGTTGAGATTTTGGGTGGACAAAGTTTGCCTTTGACTGATTGAATTGGGTAGCACCTGTGATTATTGAATTGCATTTGCTGCTTCCTATAATTGTTGAACATTTTATTTCTTGTTGGTTGGGTTGATTGTTTACGGCAATGGTGAGACCAAAATCAACTTCTCAATCTAGAGCCGCTCGACCTAAGCTTACGCCACCCCAACTCATCATTCCTGTGAATGAACCTACAAGCCAATGAACCTACAAGCCAACCTTCCTTTTCGTGTGTCCGAACACGTCTCGATAGGGGTAGGGGTGTTCATGTGGCTACACCCGCTCACTTTGGGGAGCATTTGAACTTTACTAGGCCTGCTGATTTGCAGAGATATGCTAAGGTTTGTGAGCGCCGTATCATACCCTACAAATATGTTGAGAAAATTGTTATGGGTGCCCTAAGTATAAGGGAGGAGGTTGAGCGGATGTTTATCGCTATCGGGTGGCGCCCTATCTTGATATCTTTTGTCCCGCCTTTGTTGGGCTGATTTAGGAGTTTTACTCCTCATTTGAGTTTGAGTTGCCTACGGGGTATAATGTCGCTACTCCAAATGTAATTCATTTCCGTCTAATGGGTCAGGAGTTCAATTTCTCCATTACTCAGTTTAATCTGGCGTTTGGATTCTTCACTCAGGAGTATGCTGAGACTAGGGAGTACGCTGAGAGTGTTTGTGACTATATAGAACCCTTTTTCTCTCACTACCCCGATATTTGGAGGATATGTCTGTTGACGGGGACCGTTATGACCCTTCTAGATCTAGGAGCTCTTATCTCAAGGACCCTAGTGCCCGGTATATTCAGCGATTCTTGGCCTACAGCTACTCGGGCCGCAAGGACAACTCTGGTATCCTCTCTCGACCTGAGTTCTTCTTTATCTGGTGCATGAAGAACAATATTAAGGTGAATTTGGGTTGTTGGTTGGCTTCACAGTTTAAGACAATTCTAGCTAAGAAGAACAAACCCCTGATACTCGGGTCGTATATCACACACCTAGCAATCCAGTTGCGAGTTCTTAATTTGCAGAACCATGATTTCCATTAGGCTTTCGAAATGGAGTTTCTGGACGAGGACTATTTAGAGAAGATGGGAGTTGTCGAGCGGGTCGATGGTTTCTACCATTTTACCCTCTCGGGACCCATTCGACCTCTGGGTAAGCGCCCTTCGACATGAGCGGGGTCTTCTTTAGTTCTTGGATCGGTAGAGGACACTACTGGTCCCTCTTCTTCTACGCCTCCCCCACTGATGGCCTCTGATGCTGAGTAGTGCCACTTGCAAGCTCAGGTTCACCACATGGATGAGAGAGTGACGAACATTGCCAATCAGATGGCGCAGATGTCTCAGAACTTGGTTGCGTACTTCCTCCATATCGCCTTTACTCCACCGTTCCCGTCTATCTCGTAGTCGCTCGAGAGGGAAATTTTGTTGTCCTCTTCGCTTTAATTGCTTTATTACCTCCATTGAGAACAATGTTAGATTTAGGTGTGGCGGGAGGACAGCGGTGGTGCTAGTATTTATAGTTTTTAATTTTTAGATTTTTTTTCTTTATTTTTAGTTTGTTATTTGTCTATTTTTTCATTTATTTTCTTTCTGTTTTTTTAGTGATCAGCTCTCCTATGATTGCCAAGATTTGATGTTGAATTGTTAACTCTAATTCTGCTATTATCAAATTTTAACAATAAAAGTATATCAAGTTAATTTGGTTGAACCCAATAACATCTCTTTGGTGAATATAGATGATTGTATGACCCCTATAATTTTTGGTTAACTTTTCTAGGTATAGGGAATAATTGTTGGCATTTTGATGTGAGTTGGTCTAATTATTGACTTTAGTTCTTCATGTTTGAAGAATTGAGGCTAGCTGCTGTTATAGTATGTGACACTTTGAGTTATTTTGTTGCCTGGTCGTGAATAAAAGTTGGTTGTAATCTGCTAGTTATTACTGCTGAGTAATCGGAGATCTTCACCAAAAGTGTCAGTTCTCGAGTCAAAAAGTAGTAATTTCTATGAGTAGATGGTCGTATAGCGATAGGAACTGAGTAACCGGACTCCTTCAAAAATATTGGAGTTTGTGTCAAAAGGCTCTAATGACTAGAGACTAAGTCTATTGTTACTATTGGAAAAAAAGAAAAAGAAAAATAGAAAAGTATGATAAAAAGGTGAAAGTTGTGTCAATACGTGATTAAAGTCAGCTTGCCGATTTGTGCATTTAATGTTGAGATTTTGGTTAATAGTTGGACCAGTTGCTAATGAATGTTGAGTGACCATTCCTTTTTCTTAGATTAATTTGCCTTAAATTGGAGGAGTCCGCGGTTTAAAAGTTAACCATGGTGATGTTTCTTGGATCTTGACCATTGAGGCTTGACATGTGTTTTCATGGTGTCTTGGCAATAAGGTAGATGGAGCAATAGCCACTGTCAAATCTTGGTGTTTGTTTGCTGTTCTCGTGCTTGAGAACAAGCATGATCTAGGTGTGGGGGGAATTGATAAGTCACAATTTTGTCATTTATTTTATAATTAATTTCCCCTATTACCTTACCAAATGTGGATTAATTGTCAGATTCCATTCACTTTTGAAAGTTTGTATTTATTACAGGGAGTGGAACAAAAATACCATAAAAGGCGCCAATTTGACGGTTATCAGGAGAAGAGTTTTAGCAGCAGTCAACACGGTGGAGAATAATTCAACACTGCTTCCTTATCCCATGGGCATTACCGCATTCAGGGGCGCTTTTGAAAAATTGGAACTTTTCTTCTTTTGGTAGTTTCCGAAGAGAGAGGAGATCGAGAAGGACTAGGAGTCTTCCTTTTTCCTCTGGAGAGCCACATAGTAGAAGTAGCAGAATTAGATAGGAAAAAGGATAGCAGACAATTTGGACTACTTTAGTTTCTCTCTTGACTTTTTCTTTTTCATCTTTTAGGAGTTTTCCCCCTTCATATGTCGAGACAAAGGGGAACAATTAAGCATTCTCTGTAGCTTCGCTTTTCTTCATTATTCGAACGAATTGAATTTTCTCAATCGAAAGCAATATCCGTGACTGGTATTTCTGCAATTTCGCTTGGGATTTTCTCCACAGAGATGAACTAAATATCTTTTTTCTAGTCAAGGAACAATGAATGCTTTGGTTCGTCTAAAAATTGTGAGATCGAATTAATTTTATCTATTTCTCTTATTTATTGGTATTTGCATATTCTCTGATTGCAGTGCTTATAGTTATTTAATTAATTGATTACCTTGGATCCGGATGATGAATTGATTTAGTAATCTATTGTCAATTGGAGCATTAAATCCGTAATTGTTTAATTGCTCTGGAATAGTGACAACTGGCATGATTGAGTTTGTGTCAGGGAAATACGCAAGCTAATCTAAAATAACCCTGGTAGTGCGTTATTTGGTTAGAATAGGATTCCTCTAATACGTAAAACAATTGGGGAATTAAATCTTATGGGCATTCCTTAATCACCGGCACAGTAAGGAGGGGTTGACTATCATCGCTTGTTTGACAGTTATAACCTATTTATTAGTAAATAGTTGGAATTACCTCTGCATCGATGATCAATTAGGTGAAACATTGCTGAAGTTATTCTCTGGCTAGATCTTCAGTTATTATTAATCTGATTTTAGTAAATTGTCACTTAATTTTTAGTTAGCTATTTGTTTTTATTTGAACTGTTTTAATTGTCATCTTTTATACAAAATCACCCCTCTTGTTACTTTGAATTTCAAAAGAAACAAATATCCACAGTCCCTGAGGAGACGACCTTACTTGCCTTTTATACAAATCAATAATTCCTTGTGAATAAGTAATCCCATTCTGGTATATTGGATTAAGCAAACTTTTCCGAAACAGGGTGAATCAAGTAATCTATTGTACATCCAGAGTCCCTGCTCCAATACTTAGAATTGGATTATGATTACTTTAATTGGCAATTAGGTTTATTTTTATTATTGCACAGACATTGACAACCTGTCAAGTAGGGAGAATTATGTTTATATTTACATGTTTAATGAGATTTCTTTCTTTTATTTAAGTTTACAATTAAGTGATTGATACAATCAATTAAATAGTACTTTTCCTACTCTATATATATTGTTTTAAGAGGGATTGTATATCTTCAAAAGAATTCAAAAAAAAGAAGAATAAAACAAGAGTTTTTACTCCAATGATTCTTGTACTTAGTAATCAGGAGTTTTCATCTAAAAATGTCCACTTTCGTGTAAAAAAATACTTGAATTAGGAGTAGTTGAGAGTGACTTGAGTGTGTGAGTGTTAAGTAACCGAGGGTCTCCACTTAAAAGTGTCAATTTTCGCGTCAAAAGATAATTCATAATTTAAATATTTGTTATAGTTGATATGAATAATTCCCTCTTTAAATTTAAGTTGTGAGGAAAATATGATGGTGGCGAGTGTTAACTATCTTTTAACTATATGAGTTGCTTATTTGTGGAGTTAGGTTAGGGTGAGAGATGAATTGAACATGGTTAAATTCAAGTATAATTGTCTCTCCTTACTAGATATTATGAGTATTTAGTAAAATTTGAATGATTTATGGGATTTGAATTTAAAAAAGCATATATTTTGGCTAGGCACTTGGATCATTGGTTGTGCAGTTGTTGATATTGCTTGAGAACAAACAAATGATTCAAGTGTGAGGGAGTTGATAATTGCTAATTTTGTGATCTTTTTAAATGTATTTCATATCATTTTTGAGTCAATTTGTAAGGTTAAATGGTATAAGTTGTCCATCTTTGGTCTCTAATTTGTACATTGTGTTGATAGATGAATTTGTTGTGATTTTTTCATTTTACTTGCAAAATCTCTTTATTTTTGTAGGTAAAATGATCAAGTTCAATTGAAAGCGAAATGGTGATTTAACAAAGTGAGGAATGTTGAGAAATCACAACATTGGCTAAAAGAAGTGGTGCAAGGGAAGCTTGAAGAATGAAGAAAAATAAAATAAATAAATAAATAAATATATATATATAAAGAGAGAAAGAAACCCTCGAGGAATCCGCTCGCGGTTTCTCCCGCGGTTTGTGGCTAATGAGTCGTTTCGCACTTGCTCTGCCTAATCTCTGGAAGAATCCCTCTAGGGATTCGTTCGAGAGATTTCTGACAGCTGCAAATTGCCAACTTGCATGAATTTTCTTTCTTTCTCCATCTTTGATAACACAAAAAGGGATAACTTGTACCTACTTTTGGAAGTTCTAGAAGCTTCTCTTTTTGACATTTTGACTCCAATAATGCCAAAATGTTGGCAATTTTGACTCCAATAATGACAGTTTGTGGCTAGTGAGTTGTTTCGCACTTGCTCTGCCCAATCTCTGGAAGAATCCCTCTAGAGATTCGTTCAAGAGATTCCTGGCAGCTGCAAATTGCCAACTTACATGAATTTTCTTTCTTTCTCTGTCTTTGATAAGACAAAAAGGGACAACTTTACCTACTTTTGGAGGTTCTAGAAGCTTCTCTTTTTGACATTTTGACTCCAATAATGGAAGACCAGAATATATACTACATAGTTCTTCTAACTTCAGGGGAGTTAATTCAAGTTAGCTTGATAGAAGGGAGAGAGACTTTGGAGAAAGAAGAAGAACAACCAAAGGGTTGTGTCTTGCCCTTTGAGACAAGACACAAGCCCTTAACAAATGTAACTCTCTTTATTTTCTCTTGTTTTAGTGTAGGTTAGTGTAGTATAGGCAAGTTGTGGCTATCCATTCTTGTATTGACTCAACAAGGAGGTCAAAGGAGATGAAGAAAGAGAGGGTCAAGAAGCTCTAGTAACAAGGGTTTTCTTCTTTCCACATCTTTATCTTTATATTGAACTCTAAATTTATTAATGGAAGATTTGGATATTGTATTTGTGATGTTGATTTAAAGCATATGGTTTGGGTATTTGGTTGAATTTTCTATGATTGTTTGGAGTTGATTTCTTGGCTAATTGATTGCTATTATATTGATTGAGTTATTTAGCACTTTTGGTCTTATAATCATGATTAACTAGCCATTGATCATGTTTATTTAAAGTTGTTAGATTTGCAATGAGAATTGAAATTTGAACTAGTTTATAGAAGTGTTAAACTTAGGAAGTATACTCACCAAAGTAGAGGTACACCTTTGCGGCTTTTGTGGTTTTGTTCCATGTAATTTCACAAAAGTTAATGAATTTGTAGTTAAATTCATAACCACGAAAGTAGGTATGAAATAACACTAGATATAGTTGGTACGCTAGCAAGAGTGGGTATCACATATATTAGAAAATTACGCCATAAATTAGTTGAGATTTTGGTACTCATTTAGTTAAGGAGTTGCATTAGCATGAATAGGTAGAGATTCCATTACCCAAGGAGTTTTTATTTGCATTTGTCTTTCCATTTATAGTTTAGTTTATTTATTTTAAATTGTTGATAGTCTAAATATTAGAGAAACTTTAGTAGTGCTGGTAGTTGTCCTTCTTCCTTAAGAGATCGACCCTTAATATCCTATATTCACTTACGACCTATATACTTGCAGAAAATCGCGTGTGGGGTATTTAGGCATTTATAAATTTAAAACTTAACTATGGATTTACTTTAATTATTATATGCATACCTCACGCTCATCAATATTTATTTAGAAAAACAAACAGAACACAAAAAAAAAACACATGAGGCACTTCGGTTTAAGTTTGCCTTTTTGATGGATTTTTATTCGCTAGTCGAATTAGAAATCTGTATTTTGTTTACCAAATTTGCTCCTTTTAGGATGCTCATGTAATTTGGCTTATGTTAGGCGAATATCTAAAGGAATTTCAACTCTAGTAGAATTGTGCTGTTAATGAATACGTGTTCATAACTAAAAGGTTGTAAATTTATTGGGAGAACAATAGTTGCATCATTAACTATTAGCACCCATATTTATGTTATATGTGTGTATAGCCTCCAACTGAGAAGAAGTACTAAGAGAAAACAAGAAAGGTAAAAAAAATTAGCGAAAAAACGATGTACAATTATTTATACGACTGTTATTCATATAGTGTGATTATATATTTTGAGTTTTATGTCTGTCTTTTGATATACATGTATGGCACCTACACTTAACCATTCATTTGAGGAATGGAGTGACACAAGAACTAAATCTTTCTAGTACATGTTTATTCCAGAACAACATTAGTTAAGTTAGATCGTGTTTTCAGATTTCAAAATTAATCAATTCAACCAATGATTCCTTCAGCTTAGCTGAACATAATTTAGAATCAGACTTCAAAATTGATCAATTCAACCAACGATTCCTTCAGCCTAGCTGAAAATAATTTAGAGTAGCTTAAAGCATTAAAGCTCTTTAACTTTTTGTTAGTTTGAGGAGATTATAGTTTCACTAAGTACAAAGTACATACCATATATATATATATATATATATATATATATATATATATATATCATTGTCATTATCTTTGCTATTATAAAAGTTTGGTGAGTCTTACTATTTTGGAGTGTAATCACAGTCTTAGTTTTTGTACTTCCTGTTATGCCCTCCTTCCTTTAGTATGTAATTTATTGTATTTCATTTACGATGGCAATTATTAATATAAGACTGCATTCCATTATATTTGTATTATAAAAGTAACAAATATGAAAAATTTCCTATTCAAAACTCTTTACCTACTCATGGTTGGTCAAAAATATTAATACTATTGAAATAGATTTATAATTACAAAAATAAAAAAAATACACATCAAAAATAAAAGAATAAAAACTACAAATCAAATTTTAAAAAAAGGGAAAAAAAATAAAACTACGAAGAGGAACAAAAGAAAATAATAAAAAAGGATAAACTCATTATCTTTACTAATAAAATTTTAATTACTCTATTAAAATCAACAACAAGCTAGGAACAATTATAGTGGAATATTAGATCCCATGATTAACAAACATAACACTTAAAAGAATATAGAAATTTCACATTCAAAGAATTCATATCTACTTAATTAAAGAATAGGTCACTGCATTTCATTTTGAATAGTTTTGATTAACAAATTCAACTCATATAAGATAGTAAAGCATGTGAACAACATCAACACAAAGATTCAAGTTTTACTTGGCATGAAAATTTAGATCACTCAAAATTTTGAAAAAAAATGGTCCTACATTCTAGTTATAAATAATCAACCTATTATAATAGTACTAACACAATTTTTTAGAACAGTGTCGACTAAAAAATATAACTCATATAACATATGAAATCGGCACAGTAAAGTATGTGGACAGCATCAGCACAAAGACTCAAGTTTTACTTGGCATGAAAATTTATCACTCAAATTTTGGAAAAAAAAGGGTCCCACAATCTAGTTATAAATAATCAACCTATTATAATTGTACTAATACAATTTGTTTTTAGAAAAGTACAAGAAGTAGTCAGAATTTATTGAAATTATGTCAAAAAATTGAGTATTTTGGTCAAAACTCATATTTTCAATTGTCAAAATAAAATGATTTCATTGGAACTTCCTCCATTGATGTTCATTCAACCTAGACATATATAAAGTTTGACTGATAAATGAATTCGTCGGGAGATTGAAATTAGGAGATGAATGCACAACATGAAAAGCATCCTAGAATGATTAAAATAAAACAAACTGATTTATTTACTCTAATGTCTTTTTTGAAATCGAAACTATTGTCTAAATATTTGTTTTATGGATGTTTATAAGCTCCCATGGGTTGCTCCAGCTTTTAGTGTCTAGAGGTATGGTCGTTGTTTAACAATATTGTTTTGTTTATAACATATCATAACATTATGATTTTATGAAATGACATTATGGGTATCAATATTATCCAAGAAGTTCAAAAACTACTTTGACAAATATTAGATTCATGGTCTCGATGTAAATGATATTTTCAAAAGACCACTTTTAAAGAAAAAGAAAAAAAATTACGATGTTAACAATCAGCATTTGTCAAAATATTTTAATATCAAAAAAATATAAAATTTTTAGGACAATAGAATCACCTACAAAGCTCGGGATTTATTATGGGATCAAGGGCAGATACAATTGGAGATTTCGTACAATTGTTTAGTTGTTGTACCTTTTACACTATATGGTGTATATTTATATAATTTTATTATACTCATTAGAAAATTAATATGAAGCGCCAAGGAGTTCTTGCCAAATCATGATCGCCCTTCTCCTCCATGTGCACTGCACATGTATATTGTTATTTTTGTTTGTTGAAGAATTTGCTTTGAGATGAAATCCAGATGAGATTTGCATGAAGTGGAAAGCTCCTTTTTGTGTCTTGGGACCTAAAACAAATGAGTGTATTTATATAAAAAGCCTAAAATTCATCGATGATGCTTCTAGATTAACTCAAGGATAAGACTGCAGAAGAGATTTTCATGAAGAGAAAAACCCTCTTTTGTATCTTGGGACCGAAAACAAATAAGTGTGCTTATATAAAAAAGCATATAAATTTGATTCTCCTCCGATGGATTATGTGTGAGAAATTCTCTCTTTTTCTCACAATGCACATCTAAATACATGATATGTATTTTTATTTATTAGATGGGATATGAACATGATCATTTTAACTTAATTTTGAAGACACATATCATACATCCATACGTATATGGCAGAAAATTGAGAGAATTCAATAGAGGAGACAAGTGCAAAGCATTAGGGATAATGCTTCAGATTAACTACTAAGACCTCTCCTCACACTTGCCTGGGTGTGCCAAGCCAGCCTTCAAACATGTTCGATGTCAATAGTACACCTGCTCCGCATTTAGTTCCACCGCCCTCGTTTGTATTAGCAAGATTTGGACCACTTAATTCTTTCAGTGATTTCCAACGGGAGAACATTCTCTGCCCAGCTTTTCATGGAAGAAAAGCTATTTTTTGTTTTCTGTTATGTTACTCTCTTCTCTTTTTTTTGGCGTTTTTATTGTTCAGCTCTGTGTTTAGCTTCTCTATTCTGTTGCATGTGTTCTGCTGCTTTGGTTTCTTGCCCTTCGCATTATCCTCAGCATCCTTCTGCCTACTGCTGTTGTTTCTTCAGAAGACAGTTATTCATTCTCTTCCTCTTTTTTTTTTTCCTTCTTATTTTTCCTCAGATGACGCGTTGTTATAGCTGTGAAAAGTGATCTAGAATATTTTTCGTGGTTCTCTTTTATCCTGCACGCTACTTCACATTTATCCTACATGGTGGTTTACATGTCTTGCATTTTATTATTTTCTTGCTTCCTGAGAATTGGTGGAACTACATATATAGGTAAACACAGAGAACGGAAAGAAAAGCAATGTTAACTGTGATGCATTAGAAAAAATTCTGAATTGAGAAGGGATGACTACAGAGTTCCAGAAAGAAAACAATATCGCTTTAACCACAGTTTTAAATACTGAAATTAGTGAAACAGACTGATTACATTCGTAGTCTATGAAATTATGAAATTTTGCATGCAGAGAATAGATTTGTCCAATTTACAATGTTTTATATCAATAACTTAAGTTGCTTAATTGATTGCAGCAGAAAGGGAAACTGCGTCCAAAATCCAAACTTGAGACAATAGAGTGCGAAGAATCAGCACTTCTATGACATCATATTTCAAATTTTAATCAATTGAACTATGTAACTTGACAATATAGATTCTCTTTTCACATGAATAAAACTGTTGGAGATTAATAAACTTCAGAAAGAGTTACCAGAAGATGCTTGAAAAACCAAGAAAGCAGCCAAGGTAGTGACTTTCAATACTTTGCATTCGCTTATTGGTTTTTACGCATCCTTGTTTCTCCGCACTGAAGTTGTAAACTGATCAGGCTGTACTCTTTAGTTGTTCTCATTGTCTGTCTTCCTTTCTTCCAGATATTTTGCTCTTGGTTTTCTGGATTTCAGGTACTTCCTTTCCTTCCAACTCTATGAACTTGGTTATTTATTGAGGCTGCATGTTTACGTGCTTGCTATACCCTGATGCTGTTTATTCAGAGGAAAGTTTCCTTTTAGAAATATATGGTGTTTGTTTCTTTTTTTTTTTATTTTCTGGAGGGGGAGTTTATTTTTTTTGCTCGCAAGCTATGCTTCTTCAAGGTAGTATGCTGTGGCTTGCAGAAGTTAGTCTATCAAATAGATAATTCGTGTGATGGTTTTAAATTTACTTTGACAATTCTTCTACTATATATCGTAATTACGTATTCTCTTTAGCTTTTGCTCTGCTGATTTTTTTTTTTTTTTTTTTTTTTGGTATTCCTTGATGATATTTTTGTCTTGTTGAAGATATTTTGTCTAATCATTACCTTACATGACAAAATTTTTGCGCACTATTAGTTTAGTCTCTGTGAGTTCCAGGGACACAAGCACCAAATGCCGTCAAAGGTATGCAAAAATGCCACGTGATAAAAAAGATGACCTCTTGCACTGTCATCGAGAGGCTAATGCTGCAAAGAAACATAAAATGTCTTCTGCTGCTTCTGATTCTGCTGCTCAAGGTCGCACGTGTAAGAGAAAGCATGCGAGTCATGTTTGCAAAACACCATTAGGCCATTTACAGAAACAGGTGTATCTGTCCCTGGAGATTCTAACGAGGACTGTTATGCTGAGCATCCTAAGGTTGTGAGTGGTCAGCATTTAGAAAGTCGTCTGTCTTATTTCCCTGAGCCTAGAAATGCTATCGACAGTGATGAATTAGAATGGTTGCTAGACTCTGTATGCAATGAATTAGAATCTACTCAAAGGCATGCATCATCTTCTGTCAGTCCGGTTACTACTATCCCGTCTGATAGCCAAATTCTTTGTTTTTGGAAAAAAAAAAAAAGAAAAAAAAGAAAAAACTGTTCTTGTCATCTTTCTATTGTATTAGAAGTCTCTTAAAATGCTTTGCCAGTGGCTACTCTTTGGTGAAACTTGCATTTTTTGAGCTGTTCATGGTTTCCATTGGCTTTGTTTTCCTGCATAGTTTTCATTCAGTGAAGCCCTTACTACTGTTTAATCAATGCATTCCTATGAGTATTGTTACAGATTTCGAGCTGCAGATGGTTCTGCTTCTAGTAGTGGATTGTTTTGTGTTTGCACTTTTGTATACTCTTTGCTACATCTTATTTGTATTGTCTTGCATCTTCCCGGAATTCCTGTCGGACCTTTAGTTTTCAAAAACTGCCAGCAACAATTTTCAACCCTCAGAGAATGCTGGCAGTAGCTTAAATTGGTCACTCCACTTTTAGAAAGCTCTGTCATAAAGTTTACATCTTCAAAGATTACCACCATCAGGTTTACTTAGTAACTGAATTTTAACAAAGTTTTGTGTTTACATTAGCTTCAGAATGAAAACAAATCCCAATATTTAGTAATTCGCCATGCCAATTTCGTTAGGTCTGTTTTAATCTTTGTTAGCCTGCTGTCAAACTGTACTAACAGGAGAATCTACCTACTTTATCACCTTTGATAAGTCTTAGCCATCTACTTCTAGGACTCTGAAACATGTTCTGGTGAGCACAAAGCCATCTGCTGGGGCTTGGCATATATTTTCTTATGTTGACATATCACAAAATGCATTTGTAATCAAACAAACTGGTTGTTCTGGCATTTTCAATGTATTTGTTCGTTCCTTTTCAATGTACTCTCTGAGGCATGCTAAATAACTCGTTCTTGCTTTTTCACTGTACTAACTAACACCCTCTGAAGCAGACTTCAAGATTAACTGGATAACCAGGCAGATAGAGAACATCTCTGGTTCATTGTACTGCAACCGCTACTTCCTTGAATGAGCAGTGTATTTTCTAGCACTTACTAAGAAAGGCTTATAAATGAACTCACAAAATAGATAAGGTATATCTTTGGTCCATTGCAACTTATCTAATGCATAATCTTTCTGCAACATTTATATACCTTAATCAGGTTCATATTTTCTTTCCATTTGGAAAACTCCTGATGCAGTTATTTGCACATTCTTTCCCAATCAAAGCCTCACATGATCACTTAAATGTAATTCACCAGAATTACATTTTTTATATTTCATTTGAGCCCAAGCCAAGATTTAAAACTATGACCAACTTAAACAGTTTGTAACATACTATTTTATATATAGTATTCGTCGGTGCCATTAAATCTTGGGCATGGTTAAATTTTACCACCATGCGCAAGCACGGTGTTCCTCTCCTAGTAAATTTTATTTGTGTATACCATATCAATGCAAAAAATATACCCATCTCTATAAGTATGAACCCACATTATACGTGAAATATATCAATCGTACCTAACCTGACCTAAGCCAACTGTACTTGTCCCGTTCCCATATATGTGTGTGTGTGCCCATGCACGCGTATTCCTAAAAATAATTTAATTAAAGGAAATACAAACGTGAGTTTTTGTTCCTCTGAATCTACTCCAGTTAGCATATAAAGATAAAACAAACATGAGTTTGGGCTCGTAAGGCAAATGTGGATGGCGTTCTTTGACTAATTCCTTTCAATTGTGTTCAAGAAGCAGAAAAGGCAGCTTAATTAGATGAGTAAACGTTTCCCAACTTAATCAAGCAAAGTCCATCTTCCATCACAGATTTTACAGGAACTCCTACTCACTTTCTTTGCATTAAAATGACTAGGATCTTGGTTTTCAACATAAAGTACATTGCATATGTGGCTAAATTTCTGCTAAGACAGCATAATATGATAACATACTCAAAACATTTCCTTCAGCTGAGAAGAGTGGGTTTAAAATGAGTACAGGCAAACCAAACGAAAGAAACACACCGGAGCCAGCCCCCTCAACACTTAGCTAAGGAAGATTTACAAGTTACTCAGAAAGCAGCCTTTCGTATATATTATCAGGCTTGGATTCCACATTTTCACCGTCCTCTAACTTGTGTATTGGCCTAATTTTACACCATCCGTTCTGCTGGAAATATAGCAGCATTGCCAATATAACCACAATTACGCCAATGGTTACGTTGCCATGCTTGTAATATGATTCCACACCCAAATACTCAAATTCAAGCTCGCTATTGGTGGGATTTGGAACAGGATCACTTGCATAATCGTAAGCCTGGAGCACCAGTCTGATAGTCGTGAATCCCAAGTAGTACAGTTTTCTGAGAGGCTTACCTTGGACTCCCCATACAGCATTTCCAATGATTTGTGGTAGCAAGAAGCAATCTTGAACTAGCCCGCCATAGTTTTCCAACTCTGTCCACCATCTTTGCAGCCTTCTGATGTTAGCACTTGCAACACTGTTTTCTGACTGCAATAGTAATGGAATTCCATATATTCTGCGGATGGTGTGAAGGGTGAAAAATCCGAGCATATGAATGAGCAAGAATAAAAGGAAAACCAATTTATCGCTTGGAATTCTTAGATTTAAGTTTATAGCTTGACCTTTCCGTAGCTTTCGCGATTCCCAGACTCTCTGCAGAAGCTTTGCGGTTTCCAGAAGTGCAATCAACATTAGAAACTTGATGAAAAGGTCAAGAGATTGAAATATATGAAAGTTCTGAAATTGATCATATGCTGAGCTTTTGTATGGTGCGAATTCTTTCCATCTGAGCAGCACTTCATCACCTGTGATCAATGGGATGCTGAAACCAAGAGCATGGAGTCCAAGCATGACCAATGATATATAAGCCGTGGTGTGTCCCTGATTCTCAGTGTAACGTAATTGGCCATGAATACAGAGAATTGCCATCACAAGCAACAGGACACGAAGCCCCTCCTCGAAGCCTTTCCGTACCATTAAAAAATCAAACTTCTTGCTATAGGAAAGCAGAAAGGTGTTACTGCTTATTGGAGAGAGATAAAGTGAATCTTCTTTAGTTCTTTGGCTGTTGATTGAAAACTTGATATTGGGATTCAATAACCACCTGGCGTTTTTTGCAGAATATTCCACTTTGATTTCAATTGAGCAGTCCATCCCTCCTTCAAGGTCTCTGTCATCATTATTGAAGCCTTGAAACTGTAGTACATCCCTGCAGCCGATCAGATACATCTGTCCGAGGGTTGGATCATATATCCCCTCAAAGAAAAGAGAAACATTAGAAAATTGACCACCTTCAACTTTGAGATGCCCTGAGACTTCAATTTCTTCAGAAATGGAATGGAAGGCCTTTTCAGCTTCAGGATTTTCTTGATACGAGTGTGGATCATAGCGTCCGAACAATGAACCTATGGACAGAAGCACCATTTTGACATTAGTCTTCGGAGCCTGGCTGTTTGTCAAAGTCTGTGGAGCAGCCCGGACTTCAATTGACAGAACATCAGTTAGGAAAGAGAAACTGGCAATATCTTCGCCCTTAGATGTTGGATATTGGAGAATTGAATTCCTCAAAATTCTTTCCCAATTGGAAGGCTGGCTTCTACTCTGGAACTCCCTTGCCTGCTTTAGCTTCGTGTAGGTGTATGACCATTTAAAGTGATTGTCCCTCGGGTGCGTACTCGTAAACTCAATGGGAGTAGTCAACTTCTGAAACATAAGAGAAGCATGTCCATCTGCTGGATTGATGCTGCTTATGGTACCCACCACTCTACTGTGTTGCTTGATAGAAAAAGTAAGAGGGAAGTATAGAGTGATCCGAGACTTGCAGCTATCTGAAAGATAACCAGCAGGTCCAATGCAACCAACCATGCAGAGCTGCCCATGAGAAGAATGCCACCTTCCCTCTGAAGAAAGTGTCATGGTGGAAAGCCCTGTTCTTTTCTCTTCTTCCCTATAGAGGTATTCTGATTTCTGTATCACTCTGAAAACAGCAGATACCATTGCGGTCTGGAACCCCTCTTGATCAGTGCCAGGCTCGCAGACTAATTCCTGAATCATAAGCCTGAGTTTGTCAGAACTATTATAACTAGCTTCTATCTCACTGCCAAGTAAGAAAGGGCCAATCTTGCTGCTACCATTAGTAATTCTGACAACATTTTTCCAGGTGGATGCAAATTCAAACACTTCGTTCCAAACAAATTGCCTCAAGTCCTCACAGAAATCATGTCCTTTAAACATCTCAACATCTTGAACATCTTGATTGATCAAAGAATCAGGATAAGGATAAGGACTGCAGGCCCTTGCCACAAGTTTTTCAGATCCAAACCTGTACTTCGATCCATCCCCTGGCTGGGAGGATATGTGAACTTTATCAAAGTATGCTGGTTTTCCCCTCTGGTTTAAGCTTTTCAATTCTCCAGAGATGCCTCTGCTGGTCAAAGTGAAGGTCTTGGGATACTCAAGAACAAGAATGATCTGATCATCCTGCAAGGTGGAGGGCAGGTTGTTGACTTTTGGCTGGCATGGACTCTGCAGATCTCCATGGTCACACGAATCTAGTTTCTGAGTAGAATCCTCTGGAATGGTTGCATTCCCCAACAAACACATCAATCTCCTCCCTCCATTCTCCCGGGACTCAAGATAGATACCTTCAAAGATAATTGTGAGCTTATTAATGCCCCGCTCCAGGTAGTGCTTTGGGGACCAATCGTAAGGCTTGTATGAAAAAGAACCACTTCTGATTCTTCCAATTTCCATTACACCACTCACACTAACTGTGTTTTTAGCTCTACGAGCCGGATCAACATCGTTGACCCAAAAAGAGACTAAATTGAGTGGAGGGCCATAGCCAAAAGTGTTACTAGGCATTTCCCTGCTATCAATTGGCAATAATGGTACTCCACCTGGTTCCTGATTCCAATCTCCATTCCTGAAGAAGAGCTCTTTCTTCATTCTTCCGCTTCTATTATCGTCGGGCGGTAACTCTGAAGCAGATGAAATAAGAAACCCGCAATGCTTTTCAACCTCTGGGAAACGAGCATAAGAATATGTGTTTGAAGGATTGTCTAGTGTTGGAAAATCATCACGAAAGTGTGGGTATGAAATTGCAACTGGAACAATGAGAAGCAGCACTAGTAGACCCCATAGATGATGAATCTCAAGGCACAGAATATTGCCCATTAGCTTTTATTTTGCTCCCCTCTCTTGCTGCCTATGTTCAGTATATCACCAAACAATCACCTTGAGGAAAGGATATCTTCAACTAGTTCAAGATAGCTAAAAATGCAACAACAGGAACACAAAACTGAGATATGTCCAAAAGTGGAGATTTGTGTTGGTTTTGCCACTCCTGTTTTTGATCCTCTTCTGTTTTGTTGGTTGACTCAAGATGATAAGAACTCTACTAGTTTCTTTTTTTTTTTTTTTTTTGGATAGAGTTGACTTCTTAGTTTCAAGAATTTTTACGGAACAAACAGTTTTAAGACTTAAAGTCCTTAACATACCAAAACTTGAAACATTAAGATATTGCCTCCTAAAAAAATATTAAGATATTGTCAAATTACAATTACATGTGTAATATTTCATAAGCCAAAAGGTGGGTTCTTTTGTAAGGGGAAAGGCTCCTCTGTCTTTTCCCTTCTTGCTCCCAGACATGGAAGTGAAGATTGAGACCAAAATGCAACAATTCTAAAATGCGAGGGATCAAATTTGAGTGACTTAAAATGTTTATATTGATAGTATGATAGTGTGGGTTATTTTCCCAAGTAATTAAGCAGCTTGCTTTTTTTTCTTTTTTGTCAAGCGGAAACATCTACACACCGTTCCCACTTTAATTTATGCTAAGAGGTCCAACTGGGGCAAGAAGACTAGAAGGTACCAGTCCATGAGAGGGATGCACTAATACATTATCTTGCTTTACCGTCAGAACTACATTTTATACTTAATTATAGGCTTTGTTCCAAGTGGGTTATCCCTTCAAACATCAACGGCGTTGAGTGTATTTGAATTGTAGATTGTTTGGGATAATTTTTTGAATAAAAAAAATACTATATTACATTTTTAATGTGATGTATGTGAGATAAAAAATGCAATAGATCTTCTATTTCACTTCCTATGCTACACTTTGTCTCACTTTTTATTCTATTGCTATTTCTCCTTCATAAATATCGTATTTTAATTCTTTTTTGTTTCCTTAAAATCCAACAACTATTAATTGAATAATACACAAAATTTAACAGATTCAAAAAATCAAAATGCACCAAAAATGAGATTTTTCTAATGAATTTTTGCTATATTTTTTATTTTCTATTATATACTATTTTTTTTGGAAACTGTTGTATTAATTTAATGAATTCAAAAAAATCAGAAAACACAAAAAAGAGATTTTTTTAATGAATTTTTTCTATATTTTTTATTTTCTATTATATATATATTTTAAAAACTGTTGTATTTATTTTTTTACTCAATTGATAGTTGTTGGATTTTAAGGAACAAAAAAGAATTAACATACATTGTTTGTGAAAAAAATTAGCAATGTAATAAAAAGTAGGACATAGGATGGCACAGACAGTGAGACAAAAGATTCATTGCAAATAAAAAGGTGGTTGAAAAATTATTTTCTGGCAATCTCAATTATACTTGTTGCAGTTTAAAAAGGTGGTGTTCCCACATAAACTATTAAGTATTGAATTGGTCTAAAGTTTGATGTCAAATTTTGCTGCCCAAATTCAAAAGGAATAAAATATCTTACAAGATTCCCCTAAAAAACAAAATATATCACAAGAAGATCATGGTACCGTGGATCCTGGGTCATCCATATTAAACAATTCATTGATTAAAAGTTAGGGTCAAATTACTACGAAACTACCTAACGCCTAGTTAAATATATAAGCTTATTCCCGAAGACTCCATAGCTATTTGCCAAATCAGGTTTGACTTATTCGAATGATCTGTCTTGGAAGTGAATCAGTGATTAAAGTCAAGATAACGTTCGACTAAAGAGCTTTTTTTCTTTTTAAATTGTCTATTTAAATGCAACAACTGGGCATTTATTTGATCGTGTTAAATTAGTGCCTGCATGAATATATATATATATATATATATATATATATATATTGTCAAGAACATGGAGGTCTATGACTTTATATTGCTGACCAAAAGATTAGTTTTAATGTGAAAATGAATGATAAGTAAGAAGAAACTTTGCAGTAATTTAGCCACTGACCCTTGAATTTGCTTTATTTGTTTATCAATTTAGTATATACTCGAGATTGATCTTTCTGCTGCTAATGGCCAAATTAATGCTTCTTTCATGGTAAATTTTAGTTAGTGTGTGGTTTTTCCTTTCTATTTGCATTAACTTTTATCATTATCATTGTCATTACTCTATAAGAAAAAGTATGATGAGCAAAAATATTCTATAGCACATAAAACATATTAAATATAAAATGAAAGTTCAATAGACTATAATTAGGAACAAGAAATTTTTAAAAAATAAAGAAAAATACATTAAAAAATGTGAAGGAATAGACTCTATACTTTTTAATTTATTCACTATTAATGTGAGGCATTCAAAACCATAGTTGAAACTTTTGCAATTTGTATGATACTTGAATATGAATATATATATATATATGTATATATTCTTTGACTTCCTATATAACATGTGCAATGTTACCTTAGTTGCTATTTCAAAGTTATAGTAATCAAAGAAACGAAGAGTTGATTTGTTATAAGAAATTTGGTAAAAAGAAAACTCAATATTTTTGTAATTGTTATTCAAAAGTAGTACTAATTAATTATAAAATAGATACTAATGGTATACTTTTATAAGAAAACTAATTGTTAGTTTGGTGTAAGATGCTTCATTGAGATAATTTAGACAAAATAATGAAAAGAATTACGGTAATTATGTTTAGAGGGCAAAATAATATAATTTTAATTGACAACTAAAATTATAGGGACGCAGCTGCCCCTGCCCATCCCCTTGTGTCCATCCTTGAGTGTAAACACTCTGTGATTTTAATTTTTATTATACCTAAATTACCCTCATGTATTGTTTATTAAAAAGCAAATTTCATTAATGAGATTGCTACAAATCGTCTAGCTTGATTTAGTTTATATCACAGAAATATGCACTAACTAGAAATAAAAAATCTACAATTTAACAAATATAATACATTTGAAAAATTATGATCAAATCTGAAATATACAAAGAAATTCCAAAATGTCTTGTAATAAGATAAATCAATGCAACTCACTTCTGTACGTGTTATTGTTGTCAAATCTAACTCATCAATTGTTTTAAACTCCAATAATGAAAATGAGATGTGTCAAGATAAACCTAAGATCAGATCTAACAAGCCTATTTGAAATAAGTTCCGATCTAACAACAAAATATATAAGATAACAAAAAAGAAACTACACAAAAATCTCACTAGGAATCTCTAGTAGAAATAGAAATCTCTTGCTAAAAAGTCGTAGGAGAGATTTTATTGGTAATACAAAGTAAAAACTGAGTCAATAGGAGAAAGGCCTTCTAAAAAGAAGAGAAGAAATAGAAAAATGTTAGAGAAGAAGATAGGTAGAGAGGGAGAGAGTGGCCTACCCTCATGTTTTCTAACTTTGTATTTTAATTGTGGTACTAATTAAAAAATGAAACATTTCACTTGATTACATCTCAACAATGTTGGTAATTAAAATTGAAAACTCTCCTTTTAAAACTATTTAAAACCCTCTATATCCATTTATTATTTGTGAAAATTTCTCACTCAAAGCCATCATAAAAAATTTTCATTAGCACAATTTGAGATTGTAAAGAATATCGTATAAAAAATAGATGCTCTAAGGAACAAAGAGAAACGTATGAAAAGAAAAGAGTTCATATTCATCTATATTTTTTCACATAAAAGTCATAAGCCAATTGTACAATTACGTACCTTTTATCTTTATTAGGGAAAAACAAAAACAAAAGCAAAAAGAAAACAACCCAACTATTCTACCAATCTAGTTTCAATTGATAGCTAAACAACCAGCCTAAGATAATTGAACATTATGAATTACTTGCACTCTCATTAACAGGTACAACATTTAGATAAATTTGCAAATGGTTTAAATTCAATGATCATTGCAATTCATTTTATCCAATTCAAATTCATAACAAAACTAAAAAGTTGAACAGCTAGTAGGAAATAAAAGAGAGCACTTAAATGTCAATGCAACCAACGAACATACCAACAATTTAGTTAATTTGAGATGACAATTCATCTCACCCACATTCAAGAAAACTACAAAAACATTTCATATACTTCACCTATAAACAACCATTTGATTCTAATTTAGTTTTTCAAACTTTAGTTTATTCTTTTCTATAAGATTAATAGGAAAATTGAGGCCTTGTTGTTTGTGCTTTATGTGGCATTATCTTCAAACAAAATTATAGGAACAATAAAAGATACATAAAAAAGGAAAAATCCAGGTATCTTTGCCAATGAAATTTCAATTGATGACAAAGAATAGCCATATAGATATAATTACAGCTAAATATGATAGATTATAAGTATCCTAATTAAGTAAACACAATTTTGACAAAAAAAAATTAAGTAAACACAAAGGACACATATACAAAAAAGTATATATTTATATGAAATAAAAAATGGTGCAAAAAAATTAGTGTAGCTCACTTCATAATAAAGAATTTTAGCATAATGCTAACAAATTCAACTCAGATAATATTAACAATTAAGGGTAAGAACAGCAACATTAGTAAAAACATGAGAATATTAATAAGGGATAATTTCAGAATTCTCCCTCGAAGTTTCTAAAAATTTCACATAAATACCTCCCCTTGATTGACATGCTTGATATCAAAGTCAGCCCCTGTCATAAAAATGACTTCAAAGTGAAGCAAAAGTACTTTACACATAATTTCTTTCAAATTTACCCTCCTTATCTCTAGAAAAAATTAATTACACTTTTGGGTGAGAAAAATGCCAATAAAATATAAAGGAAAAAGATTGCCACCAGTCTGATCCTTTCACGACTGCAAAAAAGGAAAAAAAATAATAATCTATGCTTTTAATTGTTATCCCAAGAAGATCCATTGCAAGAGCTATTGGTAATGTAATGGATTTTTCATGCTAGCACGTAAGGCTAATGAAGGTGCCAAAACAATTCGTGCAATTTTTAAATGAAGGTATCTATAAATAGAGTCATCTCTAACCATCATCAAGTAGCATAGAGGCACGTTCATAAGCACAACATATGATCTTCTATGAAGTTTAAATCTTATCCATTGCAAGAATTAACATGATAAATAACAATCAATACTTAGAAAACTTGTAAATAGGTTTAATAAACCAAAACAGTTTTGATCTTTTACTTCTAATGATTTCTTCTTCTTTTTTTCCGAAACGATAGAAATTTTATTGCAAATAAAAGGATAGTACAATATATGAGCAAGGGCTCAATTTGGACTTTACAAAAGTGTACTAAGACACAGAGGGTCTACAATATATAAAAGTGTACTTCTAATGATTTCGATGGAGCCTAAATTGTGGTATATTGGTCACCTTTTTGCACAAATTCTTCACCAGATGAAGAATCACAAATAGCTGAGCCTCTAGTTCTTGAGTTTTTTTTTTTTTTTCTAGAAAAGCTATTTTAATTTTTCTTAGATAATGCTATTATAAGCGCTACTTGGCACATTAAGCATATATACCTCTAGTTATTTCGTGCCAAGTAGCAAAGAAACATATTTTCAAGCAATTTCTTTTTCTCATATTTTCAATATTTTTTGACACAAAGTTTTGAGGGTAATTTGGTAATTTGAAGGCTCCTGATGAAGACATTTGGTCACATCCACATGAAAGGGAAGGTCAATGCAATATTAAAAGGCGTTTCTATGAAATTATCAGAAACCTTGAGCGAGGTTTCTGAAATTATACATATTAACAATTTTGATCAAAGTTCGATCCGTAATGCATAAAAAAAGTCTCAAGAAAAGCTCAAAAAAAGTAGATCAAAGAGTTCAAGTTTAACTAATATTTGTAATAATAATCAGTTAAAGCAACTAAAATTCGTGAAGATATTGTACTATGAGGTAAACAATCAAAATTTCACACCGAATTTTAGTATCGAAAAGATGTTATATTTGGGTTATTATAAGTATTACTTGCGGGGCAAAGAGTAAATGGTGTATCTATTAGTCAAAAACGAAACAAGTTAGTTTAGTTGATAAGATCGAGCCACTTATTTAACAAAGACTATGTATTCTAGTCTTATTATCGAAGTAAGGATACGTGAGGACTATATTGGTAGATAATATGTAAGAATACCTGTAAGCGACTTATAGTCTTGAGAGGATGGTGGTGACTAATCGAACCACTCAAATTTTTTTTCTACCCAAAAAGTTAAAAAAAAAAAAAAACTACTGGTCAAAATGGTAAAGGGGAGAAATAAGATATCAAGGAAGAAGAAAGTCTGCAAAACAAAAAAAGACTTCTTTAGGAGGAAGGAATGAACTCAAACTTGGTTGTAAATGAAATTCTGATCTACATTATATCATAATCGTTCTAATGAAGTTAACGTTGATAAATCAATCTACTTTTCTACACGAAATCAGAAAGCATACAAAAAGTATTCTAAAATGACTAAAAATTCCACCACTCACTAGAACTTGACTTACTACATAGATTTGGCTGTGACTGTCTCTTGCCGTTGGATGAACTTCTGGTGGCTCCGCTCTTGCTGTATGTACAACACTATCGCTAATCCAGTCATGATGACTACAAATGCAATATTGTGTGCTCTAGAAGTGAAAAGCAAGTCCAAATTCACAAATGCAGCCGCATCAGAGTAGGGATCTATTACTGGATCTCTTACAGAGTCATAAAGATGTGTAACAACCCTCATCAGAGTAAATCCAATGTAGTAAAGTTTCCCCAGGGGTCTAAAAGGAGAATGGGATATCACGTTTTCAACAATTTGAGGAAGCAGAAATAGATCTTGAATGAAGCCCATGAATTCCTGTGTTTTGTATGTCCAAATTTTCTCCAGTTGTGTGTCTCCAATTCTGCTCACGTCCTCATTCTCAAAGATACTCCTATAGAGAAGGAAATAGCTCAGCAACCCAGGTACAAGAATTACAGCAATAATTTGGCGAACCCTTTTATCCTGAGGAACTCCTATGGGTTTGGAAGGGGAATCAGGATGAGGTTGCTTACGAAATTCTGTCACCTTGCGCATAAGAGTTGCGGTCATCACCAATGCAGTTAAAACAAGAAGCTTGGCAGTGTAATCAAGGAGAGTCAACAGTTGGTCATATCCAAGGAGGCCATATTGGAATTGGCACTCTTTTTCTTGCAACAGAAATTTGCTGTTGGAGAGCACTGGGTATGCATAGCCAAGAAATTGCAAGGAGAGCATGATAACAGATATATAAGGAATGCCATCCACATTTTTCTTCATGTAAAGCAGCTGGCTCGAAATGAGTGCAATCGATGCTGTGATCATCAGATTCCGCAGGATCTCTTCAAAAACTTTTCTAAAGACTGCATCTTCTTGGTGTTCGTTATACGGAAGCATAGAGGTCTGGAGTTCTATTGGATGAAAATACAAGGAATCATCTTCATTCCTCAGGCTTGTGATGGTAATTTCTGCTTCAGGATTGACCAACCACCTCAGTGCTTCATCTGGGTACCGAATTTTTACCTCAATCAAACAGTCAAAGCCCCTCTCAAGGTTCAATGTACTAGTTTGAACTGTGACTCTCCTGCAACCAATTAAGTACATCTCTCCTGCAAGTGGATCATATACGCCCTCCAGAAACAACTTTGATACATTCTTGTAATCCTTCTCCGTGAATTTGAGAGGTTCTTGTGTGAACATGAGAGAAAGTGAAACATTCAGGACCTCAGACTTTGAGACTTTGACAGCATTATCGGAAAAAGCAGTATCTTTGTGCAACCAGGGATTACGGCGACCCATGGCTAGAGGACCCAAAGCGAGGACCTCAAGTTCAATGAAAACGTCAGGCTTATGGCTGTTATACGAAGATACAGGAGTTCCATAGCATGAAATACGAAGGTCATAAGAGAGAGAATTTATCTCATAATGAGCAAATACATCTTTGGCTTTCCACAAAGATGAATAACTCAGAACCAACCTTTTGACATCAGCTACCAATCTTGGAAGCTGGATTATTTTCGCAGGATAGGACAGAAAAAATGGTTTGATAAGATTGACCAATCCAACACTTTGGCTTCTTTTCCAGAAAGCTTCAGCCAGTTCAATCTTTGAGTAATTGTATAAAAGAAAATAACTACCATACCAACCATGGACCAATCGGAGATCTGAAGGACGCATTTCCAACTCGAACAGTATTGGATCATATGAGTTGTCTTCACTGCTAATGCTGGATATGCTTCCAAAGATGATGCTCCTCTGCTTGATGGAAAATGAATGAGGAAAGTACAATGAGATCTGAGAATCACATCCTTGAAGTCCAGAACTACTGACTCCAGGACACCCCACAAGGCAAAGATGCCCTTTGGAGGCATCCCATATTCCTTCAACAGCCATTGTCATGTCTGAAATCCCTGTCCTTATACCTGCTATATCTCCCTCCATCTCTGCAGGAAATGCTCTGAAAAGTGCAGCAATCCTGGCGCTGTTGCTCATAGTTTCACATATGAATTTCTGCATGATAAGCCTAACATTTTTGTGAGTACCCCGTCCTAGGAAAAAAGGCCCGAGTCTACCAGTGTTGAAAAATCTCCAGTTTGGTACAATGTTGAAAAGATATCCTGAAAAACTACGCATGACAATACAGAATTCAGTGTTGTTAAATCTGTTGGCGCCATCGTCATCAAGATCCTGCCTAAACAATCTTAAATCACAAGTTCTTGACTTGAGTTTTTCAGAGCTGAACTTGTATTTTGAGAAAGCATTCAGCTGAGAAGATATGTGAATGACATCAAAGTACCTAGGATTCTTTGGCTCATTCAAACTTCTAAGTTCTCCCAAAATTGCTCTCTTTGTCAAACTCAAAATATTAGGATAATGAAGAACCAACAACAAGCGACCATCCTGCAAGAGTCTGGGCCGGTTGTTGCTCAAAGAAACTGTAAAGCTCGACGTACCAGGAGCTGAGGTCCAGAAAGGCAGAGTTGTATTCCCCAACATGCAGAGTAAACGTTGTCCCCCATCTTTTTTGGTTTCAATATAAACTCCTTCAAAGTCAATTTTGAGGACAGACATACCAGGCGCCATATAGAAGTTGGAACGCGGATCATAAAGCAAAGTGCTGTTCCTGGCCATGCCAATACACATAGTCCCGTGGAGACTGACAGCATTTTTCAACTGATGGACTCGATTAACATCCTTTACCTCAAATCCTACAAGTCTTAGAGGAGAAGAGACAGACAAACTATCTCCTGGAAGATCACTGTCATCGAAAGGTACCAACGGTGATCTACCAAGTTCCTGTGTCCAGTCACCTTGGAAGAAGGAAAGCTCCTTTCTAATCTTATAACCTCTAACATCATCAGGTTTTAACTCGGAAGCTGAAGATAGAAAAGGGCTGCATTCCTTTTCAATCTCAGGTAACCGGTTGTATGTATGGACTACCGGAGGATCATCAAAGTAAATGGGCATATCAGATATTGCATAGCTAAACAGTGCAAACAACTCAAGTAAAGTCCAGAGACAAATTTGCAATGATTGATTCATTATTGCAAGAGTCAATTTAACAGCTAGAGTTATACCGTAAGTACGTCTTCCTGGATCCAAGGTATGAGGAAAGATGTTAAATGAAAGGACTAGATGACTAATACTGATGCATTGAAACTAGAGACTGCTGTAGAGGTACTAACCTCAAAGAAGGTGTCAGACTTTCAGCTGAAATTGTGATGTTAAGTTCTTGTCATGGTAAAATTTGCTCTCGAGACTTCTCCAAGTTTGAGCTTTTCCATGAAACTGAGTACCTTTACTAGAAGACCCTCCCTAAGATCAGAGCTGATATTGCAGATATAGATGTATTGTATCATACCATGAAATTACAAGATTTTTTTTTTCTTCTCTTTCCCCACCTAAAGAAATTGAATTAGAGCCCAAACATGAGAAAAATTCAAAGTCAACTAATACTGTGAGCCAACTTGTATGAATTGAAACAGCTGTCTTTAGAAATCTGGAATAGTTAACCTATTGGTCAGCAAAGAATCAGGAATAGACATTGAAGAACATGGTAGTAATTAGCAAGTATTTTATATGGTTGCCTGCTGGAAGAACTGAATGGTTCATTATGTTATCATTTACTTATTTGTTTATTGTATTTGTGAATCCGCGTTACCTAGTGTTTGATGACCTTCATATTCATTCCTATGTTTGACTTAAGGAAGCATTTGGTAATTAAACTCAAATTTTCTTTGCATGATTTAAATTGTTATTCACCTTTTTCAGTGAGCCAATATTCTACCCTTGAACGTTATTGATTGTTAAAATCTTGAATACTTTGCAATTTGATTTCTCATATTTTGTTGAAGGTCCAAAGTCCAAACCGACTCTAGTTGTGAAATTTGAGTATGCAATATAAAGTGGCGGAGCCACATTTACGCAATTGCACCCTCTCAATTTTTTGAAAACTCTAAACTAGCCTATAAAAATTTTAAAAATATAGTATTACCCTGCTCTTGTTCCCCCAAATTTTTTTAAAAGTATTTTTTTTTAGAATTAATCTTTCTTACACTGACAATGTATATACTATCAGCGTTGGATGAATGACAATTATGCAAAATTTGAATTTGAAATTTAACTTTTATACATATGTCATGAATCTAACGGTAATAGTGCATGCATTGCCAGTGTATATAAGATTTAGTCTTTTTTTAAGTGGGAGGTTTTGCATCTAAAACATTCTACTAAATCTACAAGCCCCCACTTTTTTTAAGTATATTATGTTATCATAACGCCCTCACTTTTCCTCCTCTCAAGCCCCATGCAAAACCTTCCCTCTCTATAGCGGCTTCCCAACAACAACAACAATCCCCGCCACAGCCCCCAATTTCGCAAATTCCTCACCGCCCAGCCCAGATGCTAAAACCATCTCTTCTTCCTCAAAAAGCTATATCTGGGTCAACCCCAATAGCTCCAGGTTATCAAAGCTCAGGCGCAATTCCTACGAGTTCAGGTATGCTTCTTTAGTCCAAGCTTCAACACATTAAATGAGATGTTCGAAGCAGGCTTTGAGCCTAATATCTATCTATGTCTTGACTTCACTGATGCAGTGTTATGGGAAGGCCAACCGCATATATACTATATAGATGATGTGGTTATTAGGACTCTTGATCGACTGCAGGGTTTAGGCATAACGCCTGATGAGAGATTCTGTGGCTGTCTTCTTAACGTAATGGCTCTCAATTGCACCAATTCAAGAACTTGATAAGTTGACCAGATGGATTACATCGAGGAGAACAATACATTGAAGGTGACAATCTTTTTTTTTTTTTCAAAATAGAGTTAAATAGAAAAAGTAGATAAACTCAAGGTATCATAACAATTGTCATTAATATTAATATGTGCACTTACACGATATATTAGATGTGATTTAAATATTGTAATGATATTGTCCAACAAGTATTTATTAAAAAAAATCATAGTTAATTGCAAAAGGGCATAGGATAATTATTATTATTGACTCTTATAGATAACAGTATTGGAAGCGATATAAATATATCAAAATTTTCCATAAATAAAAAAAAGTTTTTAATCGGTGATAGCAGCAGTTAATTAATTAGCAGGGTTCTCTATCAATTCTTTTCAATATTTGCCCCCCCCCCCCCCACCACAACAACCCCCCCAAAAAAAAGGGTTTATGACAGTGGTTATGGTAAATGGTCTCGAAAAGCTACTTGTTCAATTTTGCTCACAATATTTGTAATCTTTTAGTACATAATAACCAAAAGATTTTTTTGTTTTTTTCTTTTTAAGTGAGTATATATATATATATATATACACACACATACATTTTTATCTTTCCACTCTATTCTACACTCTTTCCATCCCAACTTAATTAATGTGAGCAGCTATCATTATTGGTCATAGTTTTGATTGTGAGTAGCTATCTTTCCTCGGCCTTCCTCATTTGCTTTTGGCTTTCTTTCATACTTTGTACGATTTACCTTTTTTTTTTTTTTTCTTTTGGCTGCCGGTAAAGGTAAATGTAATTTTAGGATCATATCAGGAAACATACAAGCAAAAAGTCTTTGAAGCATAGTTATTAAACCCGGCGCGGCCCGGCGGTCGAACCGGTCAAACCGGTGAACCGGCCATTAGGCCGGGCCGAGTCTTAAATTAGATCGTTTGAGCAACGGGACCGTTGACTAGTCAACGGCCCGGCGGTCGGACCGGACTAAACCGGAAACCCGGCCGGTTTTATCCAGGGATCGGTTTTGGTGGAAAAATTTTATTGTCTTTGTCGAGGCTCGAACCTTAGACCTCCACGGCTCCACCAATCACCAACGCAAACTTACCACTAGGCTGCTCCGAAATTTGTTAATAAAAGGTTTTTATTATAATATATATATGTTTTTTCAATTCTATCTTTTTTTTCTCTAAAATAAATTTATTTGAAATCTTTTAATAAAAATTTGTACCCTCCAAACTCTATAATTTATAAAATGAATTTCAAAAATAACACATTACATAATTCATTTCAAAGACAAATATTAATTTAATAATTTTTTACACTTAAAATTCATAAATAAGCTACATTATTACACTAAATATAGATAAAATTTTACACTTGAAGTTTGGTGTATTACTAAATAACTTTATATTTAATTGATTCTTATATGAATTAATTATTTTATAGCAAATTAAATTAAATGAGCTTTTACTATGGCATTATTTATTACAATTTATATCATATATCTTATATAAAAAATTATGAAATATAATATTTAAATATATTTAGTGACCCACCGGTTCAACCACTCACCCACCGGTTGAACCAGTAACCCGTTGACCCACCCCCTTCGCCGGGTTCCTTCCCGGGTTGGGTTTAATAACTATGCTTTGAAGCTAGCTACCCAACTCATACATTGTCTACTTAAAATAAGAATTAATATTTTATACATTAAAAACGTAGTGGTTCTTTACATTAATAACTTTAAATAGGATAGGGCGTCACTCCTCCGCATGACTCAAAGCCACCGTATATTAATACACCCATATATTATAGTATATTAATACACCCACCATATATTTATGCACCCATCTTACCTTACCTTACCTTACCTTATAGTATACTACTATAAAGCAGACAATCATTTCCACCCTCCTTCCGTACTAGTACTGCATGCTATCCGGTTGCTAACATAAAGTGCTCGCACTTTTTTCTACCTGTTGACTGCTCCTATCTAATTCAGCCATTTATCAGCATCGAGTTTAGTACATTGCTGCCTACATCCCTTCCCCACTCCCCTACATCGCCACTGACTGCCTTCCTCATCAACCATGGCTGAGAAGGTAAGCCAATTCTCTTGCTAGCTTTCCAAACCATCCCTCAAATGTTCTTTTTTAGTGTTTGTTCAATCTGAAAATTTTAATTGCAAGTCTATGACAGCACATACAGCGTGAGATATGCTTCTCTTTATGTCAAGATCTCTAGCCACATCTCTCAGCTAAACAAGCAGTACCATATAATTGTGCATCTTAATTTTACATTTCTTGATTGTTATATATATATATATATATGTGGATGATTAGTTTGCCCCGATAATATACAAACCATACAGGTCACTGTAATGAGACTCAAGGTTGATCTTCAATGCCCCAGCTGCTACAAGAAGGTCAAGAAAATCCTCTGCAAATTTCCTCGTGAGTCTCTTATAATTATCAATTCTATCTCTTATGTTTTCATTACCAGTATGCTAGTAGTTCTTTGGAGCAAGTACAGTTGGTTGGAGGACATCCACCGTTCCACCGACTATGTACATAGGCATATGCACCACCATGAGCTACAAATTTTTTCTTCCCCCTTCTCCATAATTATTAAGCGAGTTGAACAACAAAGGTTAGGTAGTGTGGCTTATGAAACTACTAGTGATCAGTTAGTGGCTTTAATTTGTATGGACAAGAATTTGAGTTTTTCTTTTTTTTTTTTTTTTTTGGGTGATGCTCAATTTTTTTGGACAAGAGAAATCAGAGACCAGGTATATGATGAGAAGCATAATCTGGTGACCATCACCGTGGTGTGCTGTAGCCCCGAGAAAATCCGCGACAAATTATGTTGCAAGGGTGGCAAAGTCATTAAGAGCATTGAGATTGTGGAGCCACCCCCACCACCCGCGAAACCCAAGGAGCCCGAGAAGCCCAAAGAGCCAGAGAAGCCGAAGGAGCCCGCAAAGCTCAAAGAGACAGATAAGCCTAAAGAGCCGGCGAAGCCTAAAGAACCCGAGAAGCCTAAAGAGCCCGAGAAGCCCACAGTGGTTGTGGTTGAAAAACCAAAACATCCCGACAAACCCTCATTTGAACCGATCCTAGTAATCCCACCACCGCCACCACCAGCACCGGTTCCAGTTGAACCGTGCTTGCACCCGCCACTTCCAGTGGGGGTCTGTTGTTTCCCATGTTCGGAAGGGTACGGCGGGGGACCATGCTACTATGGGTACGGGCGGCCCGTGCCCCCGGTACCCAGTTATGATAGCTATGGTTATGAGCACGGGTATGGGTATGGGTATGGGAACGGGTATCCGTATAGCCGCTGCGATTATTTCAGTGAGGAGAACACTGGGGGCTGTACGATTATGTGAGAGGAGTAGAGAATTTGATGATTATGAACTATGGAGGGAGGGAGAGAGAGAGAGAAATGTGCGGGCTTATTCAAGTTGGAGGTCAATTACAATAAGCTTTCGTATGTACCCAAATGAAAGCCGTTACATCAAATTTTCCTTTCATTATTTATAATAATAATAATAAGATAATAAAAGTTTTTTACTATCATCATTATATGCATTAAAAGTGAACGTGCTCTCTTTTTCTTCTTCTTCTTTTTCGGATTTCTCGCTTTGCTCTCTAGCAGCAGTAGTTCTTTGTCAGAAATAAAATTAAAAACAGAATTACAAAAAAAAAAAAAAGGTAGTAATGTGCTAGTGTAACAGGAATGCAGAAAGAGCCAGCTAGTAGTACTTAACAAACAGTTGGTAAAAGTGAAAACGCATATTAATTTGCATGATGCCATCTTAAATGGTCGATGCATTCAGCGGGTGAATTTAGTTAAATTGTGGTTAAGATTAATTGACGTGCAATGCAATGGATGCTTGGTTGAATGTATTTTCGGAAAACGGCATTGGTATATATGAATTATGATGAGAGCGTTTGACGAAATGAATGGGATTTGGTTCGGGACCGGTGGTTGATTGAAGCAAGTGAACCGACCGCATGGAATAATAAAATGTGGTCAACAAAAGAACAACGTTAGTATGATCATCATCAATGATCAACCAACCTTCCAGATAAGTATATAGTAACAGACAGCCTCGCTCGCTCACTCTACTAGATTTAATTAATTAATTTAGGTTTGGTTTCGTTGTCTGTAATAAATTGTCAACGGTCCAGAATGCCAATCCGTCCATTATTGCAAAAAATAATTGAGGTGCGACGTAATTCTTTGTTCTTCCAAATCCTAGGCCTGTCAATCGCGCCTAATGAGTCGGGTTTTCATAAGTTCAAACTCATCTCATTTAATTCGGAACATTTTTGGGTTTCGAGCTATGAGTTTCGAGTTCATAAATATGAAATTCATACTCAACTCACATAATATTCGGATTGTGAGCCTTAATCGGGTTTAGTCCAAGCTCACTTATTACTCCTTAATTTTCTTAATATAATTACTATAGCTATCAAGTTGTAAAACTAATTTAACATTTACAAGACTATAATATTAAAACTAAACATGAACAAATAATAGTTCTTAAAAAGTATATAAACCAAAAAGTTTTCAATAATATTTATATTTAATTCGTTCAAAATGCATGAAAAATAGTAATAAAACATGCAATCATAAGCCAATACATCTTTAAAAGTTGAAACTTTTTTTTTATAATCTTGTGATTTGAATCCAACCATGTTTGATGATTTGTGTTTGTAGACCAAAAAGAAATCAATCAATATTACGCCAACACAAAAATTTACTCAATCAATAAGAAAAGTTAGAGATTTAATTATGCATTACTAATATTGGCTCTCAAGAAAAGTCTTTAGATATATTTTTGTATTTTGCAATTTATATATATTTAGTATTTAGTAATAATATATTTGGATATATAATTATACATAATATCAAAATATAAATATTATATATCTATAGGTATTTAAAGGGCCGGATCTATATCGGGTTTGAACCTAATAAGGCCCAAGCTCGGCTCATATTTAATTTGGGCCTAATTTTTAGGCTCAAACTCAGATCAGCTCACTAAAAGGTCGGGGCTCATCGGGTTTTTTGTCGGGCCGAACGAGCCGAGTTTGGGTTGGCCCAACCCCATTGACAGTCCTACCAAATCCTTCCATTTTGGTCTAAAAAGGCTTTTAATAATTCTCAAATGCGACTTTGTGGCTGGGGGTTTTGGATAGACGTGTCAAAATGGCTGATTTGGATAGGTTTGGGTTGAATAAAATGGATAATGAGTATAAGTGAATCAACCCACTTATACACATTTAATTAGATGGGTATAAATGGGTAAGTCAAAAAATGAATTGAGTAACCCAATTATCCAGTTATAACCCATTTATTTTAACTTTTTATAAACTCATTTAAATTCATTTTTCCAAACTAAGTTATCAATTTATATCATCCTTTGCATCTAGCATTAGTTTTAAATATTTGCTTATAATGCACAATGCCTAATTACCAATTTTTTCTCCATCCGTACTCTATAACGCAAAATTATATACTATTTAATAATTGAACAATAAAAATATAGAAATTTGAACTAAGAACAATTTTTTCTCCATCCGTACTCTATAACGCAAAATTATATACTATTTAATAATTGAACAATAAAAATATAGAAATTTGAACTAAGAACTATAAAAGTTAATATAAAAACTTATTCCAAAAATTTTGAACCTAGCATTTTCTTGTGTAAATTAAAATTTTCATTTTGGAAAGGTAGGAAAAAAGGCTAAAACTTGTCATAAATTGATAATGCTGAAAAATGAGCAAGTTAATAAACTAAGATAAAATAAAATAATAAGATAAAATCAATAACAATAATAATAATAATGAAACAAAAGTAGTTAACATCATGATAAAATGAAGAATCTGAAAAAAAAAAATGGGTGGATGAAAGGAGATTTGGGGAAAGACAATTTTAATGGGTTAATTGAGTTTAAATGGATATTAATAGGTAACTCATCTATACTTATACGTAAAAACTTAAAATATCCATACCCACCTATTTATGAATGGGTATGAGTAAATTTAATTAAATGAGTTTGATTGCCACTTATGTATAGCATCAAAGTGACCGCCACTGGACTTGCGATTAGTGTGACATAATACTATAACTTGCAAGTCCCTCAAGTTGAAGTCCTTCTATTTGCAGTACTGGTGAAGTCTGATCTCTCTCTCTCTCTCGATTGGAGTTGGATGAAGGAAAACGACGCGGTAGGTGGTGCCGGCTCTCAAATCTCAAATTTTGCTTAAGTCATGCTTTTGTGGGGATTATGAATACGTGAATGATGAGGTAATATAAATATATTTTGGAAGGTGAGGTGGGCTTATCAATTCAAAGGTAGCAACGGAGTGTGGATGTTGATGGAGGGGAGGATAAACTGTCACTGCTCCGCACAACTCAGCAATTCCAAGCCAGCATATATACCTTATTACCTTATGTACTATTACAAAGCAGACAATCGCATCAAAATTCAACGCCGCCTTTCATTTCATTTCATTTCCACCCTCCTTCCTTCCATGCTAGTACTGCATGCCGCCCGGTTTGCTATCCTTCTACATAAAGCCCTCGCACCTTTGTTCTACCTAATTGCCTCCTACCGTCTAATTCTTCAACCATTTATTAGCATCAGTTTCGTTTATTGCTGGCCTACATCCCTTCCCCACTCTCTCTACTCTTCCCCTCCCCCACCCCCAACAAAAAAAAGGAAAAAAATTTGAGTTTTTTCATTTTTTTTGGACGAGAAATCAAGGACCAGGTATATGATGACAAGCAAAATCTGGTGACCATCACTGTGGTGTGCTGTAGTCTGTAGAAAATCGGCGACATATTATGTTACAAGGGCGGCAAAATCATTAGGAGCATTAAGATCATGGCGTCGCCCGAGGAGCCCAAGCCGCCTAAGCCGCCCCAGGAATCTTAATCCGCCTAAGGATGTGGTTGAGAAACCAAAAGAAAAGCCCCGTTAACGGTAGTTGAAAGGCCGAAGATTCTGGCGCTCGAAGAACCTCCCAAGGCACCTGAACCGGCCCCAATAATCCCACCACCACTACCACCAGCACCGGTTCCAGCTGAATCGTGCTCGCGCCAGGATCTTCTTTATCTCTCCCACGAAAAAGAGGCCAAATCTAGTCTCTTCCCTCATAGGAGTACATTTTATAGTTTTTAGTTTCTCTTGTCTGAATAAATTCTCTTTTAGAATGATTCCTAGGATCTCTTAGTGAAAGTTTTTTTTTCCCTAAATCATTCTAATTAGAGTTTTATTCTCTTGTAGATTTTGTCTGATGAGAGTTTTTTAGATTTTAATATTTGTGAAATTTGAGATTTTGTAAATTTAGAATCGATTTTCTCAAATTTATAATTTCCTCATTATTGACAGAACTAAATTTCTTTTGAACTTGAATCAGTTTTAATCAGATCTAATTGTCAATAGACAAATTGATGTACTGAGGTATACTAATTCATCCGGATGAAAGATACAACGGAGTATCAATTTTTTTTTTTTTTTTTTTTTTTTGTCATAAAGGAGTATCAATGTTACAGTCCAAAGAGCCTGAAAAACCCAAATAGCCGAAAAAGCCCAAAGAGCCAGAAAAGCCCAAACCACCGCCAAAAAGCCTCCAGAAAAACCCCCAGTTATAGTAGTTGAAAAGCCGAAGGTGCCTACACCACCACCACCACCAGCGCTGATAGGGTGTTAATTGTTAGTAATTTTATTATTAATTTTCCCTTTGTCCTTGCCAAATATTGTTTTAATTAGTAATATTTACTTATATTTGGTACTTGGACTTAATTTCAGGGATTGGAGCAAGAAACTACAAAAAAGGAGGGACTTGCTCCATAAGTGGGAGACTTCAAGAAGGTTCCATCGACCTGGCCCACAAGGAGAGGAAGAGACGGACTGCATTTGCTTGCTGATTAGGAGATTAGAGCTCTACTGGTAATAGGAAACAATAAGCAAATTCGGCAGGCTTTTCTCCTGGTAGTTTGACTCTCAATTTCGGCGGGGCCCACGGGATAGATAGCATTGGTCAATTACTTCTTTTGGCTTTAAAAAGGGAAAAACGTACAGAGGCTTGGAAGTTTAGTTTTTAACATAGTTTAGTTTTTCTTTCTGGGTTTCCTTCTTTGCCGTCTCTTCGATGAGGACGACAAAAACATAGCTTTGTCTTAGAGAATTACTTCTGCACTTTTGCATGGGATTTTCTCCATGAAGATGAACTAGCTCCTTTTTCTAGTCGAAGGTCAATTTGAAGACTCGGTTCCGAACATCTGTGAGATCTAATTATTTTACTTATTTCTTTTATTTATTGGTATTTGTGCGTTTTCTGATTTAATTGTTTATGCTTGTTATGTTATTTGAATGTCAAGGGCCCGATATTCAAATTAACTTAATGATCTAATGCCAAATTAATTGATTGAATCCGTAATTGTTCAATTGATTAATACCAGTGGCGACTAGCGTAATTGGTTTCATGTTAGGGAAATGTATGATCTAAATTAAACAAACCCTCGTAGCGTGTTTGTTAGTTAGGGTTGGACTTTTCTAATTATTAATGCAATCGAATAATTAAATCCTATGGTCGTACCTAGGGTTATTTCTTGGTTAGGGAAATAGTTAACGGCCGTACCTTAACTATCGAAAAATTAAGGAAAGGCTGGTTGTTCATCGCGTGTATGACAACTATAACCAATCTATTAATGAGTAATTGAATTATCTTTGCATCGTGATGATCATCTTTGCATCGATGATCAGTTGCATGGACCGGGTCTGAAAAGTTGTACCTTTGGCTAGAATCATATTGGTTATTGATTAATTTCTATTTATTTCTATTAGTTGTTTTATTAGTTAGTTAATTAGTTATTTTATATTCTCCAAAAATCCCTCATACTTCGAACTCTAAAAGAAATAAGTTATCCCCAATCCTTGTGGATTCGACCCTACTCACCGCTATATACAAAATTTATATTTTTCTCGCGTAGGTAATTATTATTGCACAGGCTCGACACCCTGTCAAGCACCGGTTCCAGCTGAACCGTGCTTGCACCCGTCAGTGTCAGTAGGGTTCTACTGTGTCCCATGTTTACGGCAGGGGCCATGCTACTACGGGTACGGGCGGCCCGCGCCCCCGCCATCCTGTTATGATAGTGATGGTTATGGGGATACGGATGGATACGGGGCAGGGACGGTCATTCTGATGACCGTCCCTGAACAGTCCCCTCACAAACACAACCGTGAGGACTAGAAATAACCACGTCGACTAGTTTTGGAAAGGTAAAAAAATGACGTCACATAAATTAGTAATGGAAAAAAAATTTGACGCTTCTGACGGACCTCATCATGAAGCATTAGCTCCGTTCCTCAAAATCCCGCTCAAATGAATCATCAAACAAAAAGTTCATTTGCTTTCCCTTCACAATAATTGCCAATTTTCATTCATCCATAACACCAGAAAATTGAAGCAAACAGAGAATACAAGAAAGTGGCTGGAGGCAAAATAAGAAAGTGGTTGAAGGCAGATTAGGTATAAGGGAAAGCAGGGAAAATACAATTGCACTAAGGTATATTACAGTAAGAAAAAGGAAGAAGTAGCGACAGAAGAGCAGAGTTTCGCATCCGGAGAAGAGATAAAGCAGGAAACATCCAGGTAACAAAAAAATAATGGTATCACATAACTTTCGAAATTTGACAAGGTCATGGAGCGATGTGAGTAGTTGTCATTGTTGGACAATGTTGTGAATAAATAGGTCAATTGATTTTTAATGGTTTTGGTGGAACAGACTGTTCACTAGTCTCGAGTAGAAGAATGTAGGTATTTTGGTGGCCAACATAGGGGAGGATAGGTGAGGAAAATTTAGTGCCAAGTGTTTGTAAAATCGTGTGAATGGGATGGAAAATTGTTTGGGTAATAATATAACAAGGGTACTGGTTGTTTTTATGAATTTCTTATAGATTTTGTTGATTAGCAGTGCCTGCGTGCAGATTATACTTTATGTGTGGTTTGTACATACTATTCATGGCAACATACAAAGCGAAAGAAAAAGCATTACAAAGATAATTTCCTTAAAAATACCTCTTACAGCATGTTATATAAGAGACATTTCACATGAATAAATAATGACGCGGACTAAAATTATTATGCGGAATAAAATAACATGACACTCAGATTGGTAGACGCATTGCAGAGAAAAAAGTTATAAGTTTTTTTAGCTAGTAGGGTTGGACACCATGTTGAATAACTGTTACATGCAGTTAGTCAACAGTTACAGTAGAAGAACTGATATGTAATATTGCGTGAGCATACTGTAAAATTGCTACCTATTATTTGTTAGTTAACTCGTATTTGCATAATCACAGGATAAATAGAAGAAGAGGTTAATTGTTTGAAACTTGATAGTTAGGGCAGCAGACGACAATCTGAACAGGGTAGGCAGAATGAATAACATAGTTTTTAACTTGGCACACTCAATGTGGAAAAAGGTTACAAGTTTACTTTGCTAGTGTGCGTGAACATGAAGTTGAATAACTGTAACATACAGTGAATTAGTAATTACAATATAAGAACTGCTTTGTAAAATTTCGTGAATATAACTGTGAAATTGGTACCTCCTGAATGTTACATTAACTCATATTTATAGAGTAGAACAAGAAATAGAAGAAGAAGTTAATCCCATCAAACTTGATAAATGAGTGAGAGTAGATTGTAAGTGGAATTGGTGAGACAGAATAATTAACCTACTGTTAAATTTGACAAACAGAGTGTGAAAAATAAGTTACAAGTTTTCATAACTATTGTTACTAAGATTTGAAAGTGATATATTATTTATGTTAGTACTTTGTAATGCATTAAGAATAAATGGGGAAAGCATAATGGAACTGAAGTGCAATTATCTGTGTAAAACTCCAGTTTAAATGGACAGATGCTCTGATCTCTGAAAGGGATGCATTGGAGATTAAGAATCTTGGGGTTTATGGAAAAGAAAAGTTGGTAGCATGTTATTTATTGTTTACCTCATTTCATATAAAAAGTATTGGTGTATGTATTACGTGGCTTTGCTATTGAAATGGTTGGTTTAATTTGATGTTAAAGGTTGGACGACATGATCCGGAAGAGAATAATATGGTGTGTGGCGTACTGAACTACCCCCTGATTTGGTAAGGATGATGATGAACAGCGGGCATGCCGATATCGTTGTAAATGGGCCTATTCCATGGTTAACGAAATTTATTGTTTGGTTTGACGTAATTACTGCATATTATTGTCAACATTATAGGTCATTGATAGGTCTATCAACTTGTAACTACATACAGTTACAGTTAATATATGAAACCAATCCCAATATTACATTGAACAAATAAATTATCTTGAATTAAATCACATGCATGTAAATACATAAATGTAGTGATCTTTTGGATAATTATATTATAAATAAATGAAAATTCAATTTTCGCGGTGACCATTTTATTTATTGCTATAGAACTTACAGTTATAGAACCTATGCCAACAGTACAAATGTTAAATTTATAACTTTCACTTAGATGTACTATTGTATATGCGTGTATTGTACTCCATTCTGGAGAGCATGTGGCTCATTTATGGATTGGTAATGTCGTCATGTAACTGCAGGCTGAGTTAAATGAGTTCTATAACATTGCTGTTAGTAGGCATACTGTCATAACACACCAATGTCAGCTGCATATGAAGCGGACCTGACAAACTAAATTGAGTATAATAATTAAGTGTGACTTTATTCAAGTTACATCCAGATAAGCCTAATGTCATGTTAAGCCAATTGGTAAGTTACAGTGTGTTTGAAAAATTGTTAATTACATTGTGTTTAAAAACTGTTACAAAATAGTTATTGAAAAGTTACAGTGTGTTTGAAAACTGTTACCAAAAAAATTATTTGAGAAGTTACAGATTAAAAATTAATATAAAACTCCGTATTTGACTATTTGTTGACAGTGTGTTTGTAGGTTGTTACAAAATAATTATTAGAAAGTTACAGTGTGTTCGAAAACTATTACAAAATAGTTATCTGGGATGTTACAGTTCGAAAATTAATACAAAACTCCATATTTGAAGACTGTTGGTTACAAAGTGTTTGTAAGTTGTTACAAAATAGTTATTGAAAAGTTGAATGTTATTGAAAACTGTTACAAAATACTTAATTGGGAAGTTAGAGATTGAAAATTAATACAAAACTCCATATTTGATGATTGCATGTTACAGTGTGTTTGTAGGTTGTTACAAAATAGTTATTAAAAAGTCACAGTGTGTTTGAAAACTGTTACAAAATAGTTATTTTAGCAGTTACAGTGTGATCCATACAACAGAACACATATAAAGTATGGAGTCCATATAGCAGACCACATATAAATTTGGACCCAGTATGAGGTCCATACATTTCACGTTTAGACCCAAGAATAGCTTTCGTAGTTCAAAATTTGTTACACAGAGCACATATAAAGTTAGTACACGTGCATTGTTATACAACATCTACCTGAACATGTCAACTAACAAACATAGCTCTATAAAATTTATTTGCATTATTATCATAGTAGAGATCAAAACATATGCGGCCTTAGTTACACTGGCATTTCTGTATCTTTAACAACAAAATCGACTGGAATTTCATACGTACTCATTTTCACAACCAATATTAGTTGCTAGTTTACATCTTCTAACGCCGCATATTACCACTCGAGAAAATAGAGTGGCTATGAATGAATGGCCATGATTTGTTATAAAAAAGTCCATGACTACTTTTTAATGCAAACTGAGTAATTATAGTTGTTATTTGTTTCTAAATTGACCTTTTACCATGACCATTACCCCAAACGTTGAAGCCAATTAAGTTGAATGTTTGGTGAATGTTTACAATTACGTGGTAACTCCGTCCAAAATTTAACTTTAGATTTTAGGACACCTACTCTTTTAATACAACAACTTTCTTTACAAAATATTTGCTTCTAAATATTACTTTTATTACGAACGCATACCTTTTTTTTGTTGAAGCAAGCAGGACCATTTTGTGGTATATCACGAGCGCATATATTACAACATATCATGAACGCATATATCACAACAGTCATTTGTTATGGTATTCTATGAAAAATATCATAATCATAAAGAAGCACGTTCAATAGTATTGTAAAAATGTTAATTTTCGATCAACTTTATAATTTCTTAACAATTTTATACAACCCATTACAGAACAATTAATGACTACTAATATTGGATATGATTACAATTGTAACCCACTTGTCTAAGTTTGAATAGAGTAAAACATTGAAGGTGCCTGTCCAGACACATGAATAACTTGTAATAGCTTATTAACTGCTTGTAACGTAGATATGCAGCATTCCCAATCAGGCTGATATGGAGGTCCAATAATAAATGTTCTTCGAAAAACACCGCAAATCTCGTTCAAGATAACTAATGTATGAAAATAAAAAAAAATCTACTCAGTTACAGTCAAGATGCACTAATTCATTTCAACATTGTAAATTAAAAGAAACTGATAATAGGGAAGCGATTGAAGCTGAACAATATCTTCAACAGAGAAGTACTAACATCAATAAATGAGGTCAACTTAGTGAATGGATAATCGGAACTAAATACACATAATGGAACATACGGTTAATAATATACGATGTCCAAGATATCCAATTAACAATACTACGTAAATATGTGATATAACGATAAAAGTTTGTCACCCGTGGTGATGGTGAAAATACATGATATGCATTAATATCATAGCGTGTTGAAATTGTCGCACGCTCCTCCTACATTACATAATATAACTATTCAACTGTTAATAAATCATTACCAGTGTCTATATTGCTCACTTCAAAAGCTAAATTGGACTAGACATTATGAAAAAAATTATATATCAAACCATTAAGATATCTCTGACGAAGTTATGTTTGAAAAAAATAGAAAATTTGGGTGCATCCATTCTGTAGGGACTGTCGCAGGAGGCTCCTGATTAACCAAACGGTGAACTTTCGGATAATACAAAATAATATGTCATAGAAGCGAGTATTCGTTAACTACATAATATACATGCATTGAAGCGTTCAGGTGTCCACCAATACAATAATCAGAAAAGTAGTTTTACGATACGAACAACAACATCTTTATTTTTTCAACTAAATATATGCATAGCATTTAATTTTTTTCGATTTCGGAAGCAACGGCATTTGAAAGGTCATTCACTGATTGGCTCCTTGAATGCGTCTACGAGTTTTGAATGGCTCCTACATTGTATAAGACAGACCAAATAGGTATGTCAGGCATAACAAAATTATCACATAATGTAACATCCATGTAATTAATTATACCGTTAGAAACATTTAAATAAAAGCTAAAGCCATGGCCATCACCTCTTAACATATTCAGAAGGAATTGTCTTTATGCCCACGGTATCAAACACCTTCAATGCGTGCCTATACAAAATTCTTTCATTCTCATATTTTTTGCAACTACAGCGTACATTTAGATCATTCCGATTGAATACCACTATTCTTTCAGGTCCTCCATCATATCTCATGACCGCAAACTCCACAAACATCCCTGCATCTTGTTGTCTTAATATAATCATAGTTGTT